>NC_060214.1:35776111-36083333 GCF_021130785.1 Homalodisca vitripennis
ACCGCTTGTTGTTGCTGCGATATGGTGATGATAGTAACATGTCGGTACAATGTACACTTGGAGAGCTAGAGATGACAGATAACGTGGAGTGTGCGAGTACAGATACCCTGAGGTCCAGTTATAGCCCCTGGGACCGCTTGTTGTTGCTGCGATATGGTGATGATAGTACCATGTCAGTACAATGTATTCACACATTACAGTTATATCTTATGGCTCCTCTTGTCATTGTCTACTCTAGTATCAATACTAAAAAACGTCACACTCAATCCCCTTTCATTAACCTAGGTGTGTATTGTTGGTTACACTCATATGATGTTACAATTATAATAAGACTTGTCTGATTATAATACAATTTTTAATATAAAAGTAAACCAACTTTAAAATATTGAAATACAATTAAAGAACAAAATCGTAACAAGTTATTTTAATTTTATAAAATAAGTTTTGCTCAAGGCCGATACCTCAAAATTTTTAGATTAAGTTAGTTTTGTAAAATGAACTATTTAATGAAGATAAACTCTAAATTTGGATAGTATTTAACCCACTGATAAATAATCTTTACTTGATAATATTTGTAAATTAACAATTCTCCATTTCTCTTAACAAAAATACCTTAGATTTGATCTTCTGTAAACATGATCCAGTAATACGTATATAATTATTGAAATCACCCTTTTGGTGTTAGGTAAAGCAAATATTCAGGGTGTACATTCAAACTTCAAACTTTTATTATTATTAAAAGACTTATAGCCCAAGTATCAAAATTATGTAAACGGGAGTGTATAGTACTAATTGGGAGAACAAAAAAAGTTATTTTCAAAATGGGATGCTCACTACCATGCCCCCCGTGCCCAAAGCCAAAATTTTGAAATGGCAACTAATACCTTGTGACACCTCAAATTGACGCTTATAAAAATGCTGTATTTTGGTAAAACAAATTGAAATCGGCCAAGCCGTATGGTATCAGCAGCCAATAATGTAATTTCTTATATTACAAATTATTAGTCTACAAAATACTGTACTACTGCTAATAACAACAAGATTATTCACTGAATATTATTGTAAATCCTTTGTAAACTTCAAATCAAATGTTAATACTTTTAATACGAACTACTCGTCTTACAATACGAGTTTAAAGTTTTGAAATGAACGCCCTGTATAGTGTAATAACGAAATATTTTATCTAATTTCGTGAAAAATGTGGAAAACATAGTTGAGATTTGAGCTCTCCCAAATACCATTAAGTGGATTGATAAAATGTTTTAGCCGATAAAAGAATACAAGCTCTGAGATTGGTTTAAAATAAGTACGGGATACTGCAGGAATTTCACACAGATAAAACTTATAGTCTTGGAAACCACAATCGATTGCGAGGTTCCATTTCAAAAAGAAAACAATCGTCACTCGCGCCAGTTTTGTTGGGAGTTAGTATTAAAGAGTATGAAAATTATTTAAAATAGTTTTCACAGTAGAACACACCTGAAACCGACTGTCTGGCACAAGAACGTAGCCAGAACAAGATTTTTTTGGGGTCCAGGCAACTGATATTTTTTCGTAGTGGTCAGAGGGTAACGCGTAATTTATTCCTTAAAAAAGTTCTTGATCCGTTTCTTTGTTGGGAGCGATCTTTCAGCAGTACATGTAAGTAATACTGAATATTTAAATAATAATAATAATCGTTTACTAAAAAAGTATTTAAAAAAAAATAGAAAATTTGGGAGAATCTGTACTCCTTAGAACCCCTCGTTGGCTACGTCCTTGCCAACGGTGACGGATTAAAGTGAAAACATTTTCTTCGACAGGATTGTTTGAGTCAGGTAAAGTACAGCGAGGTCTTGAAAGTGCCCTTAACAGTTCTGGCGTTTTCTCTTCCAATCTCCGTAATTGTTTACTTTCACCTTCGTACTCTCTGAACGTAGCAATCACTGGTAGGTGGTAAATTAATGTTTTTCATACGATCTTTTCATACGAATTGACTTAAAATAATAAATAGACTGTATTTGTAATACTGGTAGCCCCCCTATTAAATTAATTTGTTTTAATTATAATTTACGAATAATTTATTGGCAAACTATTTATTTGCTTATGTGTAATATAAACTTCAGGCTTCCAAATCTGTTATTTATGTTAAAATAAAGTATTTCGAGGACAGAATTATTGTTCCCTTTGTATTGGGAGCTTGGGAGGGAAGCAACACTTTCCCTAACGTTACTTCAATAAGCGTTTTTCTATATGTTTTTATAATTAGGATCTTGTAAAAAGATACAGAAACTATATTGATAAGAGGATCTCATATTAAACATAAAATATGAATTTAAAGTGATATTCAAATTCTCTATCGGCAACAAGTACTTGACAAATAACCTAAAATCTCAAAATACCATATGTACAAGTTCCTTAAAATAATCCTTAAATGTTATAGTATGTTATAGTGAAATTTGACACACTGGTCTAAGGCTCGCGTGGGTTCTAAAGATATAGTAAGTTTAATGAATGAATGACGCTATTAGCTTACATTTCCAGTTACAGTTAGTCTGTAACCCATCGCTAGAGTGGCAAAACTGAAAAAGTATATAATTAACAGTGACGTAATTAAACTTTAAAATCATTTTGTCATATTAAATAATATGGAAAAATAATTAAGAAAAATGCCAATAGTACTATTTCCAGCAGATATTTTGTTAAACACTGTGTTAAATGCAATAAATAAATATGAACTTAAGGCGCTAATTGTGGACACAACTTATCTACAAAATTGTACCAGATTAGACTTAAGTTTTTTTTTTTTATTAACGCACCAACTAAACCTTTAATAATAATTTATACGGTACAACCATTTATAAATTTGTTCTGACGGTGTGCCTTCTGTAAATGTATACCTAACAATTGATTTGATTCTGATAATGCAAATATTAAATCTTCGTCAATTATTTTAACTACTCTTATAGTTAAATACCGTATACTTCAAAATAATAACAAAAGTCGTGTACACCTCTGATTTGGCTTTATTTTTGAACTATATTAATAAGAACACGCAACTTAATATAGTTAAAGTTTTAAAATATTGATCTGAATTAAGAGTCATTAAAATAGTATTAAATCAAATCTACCATTAGATTATTGAGACTATTATGACTATAGATAGTAATAAACCATACCAAGGTATCCTATATGTGTACTAGTAGGATACTTTCGATTAAACTGTTGTCATACTATACAAATAAAAATATAAATGTTTATACAAAGGCAATCGCTTAAGAAAGCCTGGACCGAGTTGGCCATTTCTTGTAAGTAATCAAACATATTTTAAGTTTCTAATATATTAAACTTTCATTTTAACTGTAAAACCAAATTCTTCGATTATTACGTCATTTGCTATTTTTGAATCCGCGATCACGAGTATTACAAATACCAAGAAAATATTCAACACAAGAAGGTAGTAAAGAGTGTTTTGAACGCGGAATGTCACACAATTGACACCTTAATAGGGTTAAGTTTTTAAACCACATTAAAGAGTTTAAGAACATTTTATTCAAGGAAACTTAAAAACCTGCCAACACTAAAAGCTTGTCATTTTGCCAAAGTTATGTAGCTGCCAAGATTTATCTTTTATTCACTATATCATCAATGGGTAGTTTTCAAACCTGAAACATTCCAATACGAGCAGCATGGACGCCAACATAAAGATAGAAATCTTCTGTAAAACGGAGGGAAATGGCAAAATATGGACAGTCTTGTTATTGTCGACAGGGGACAAGGAGTCTACTTCCCCTCAATAACACAACATTGTCTATGCTCTTGTACCCAAACTCTGTTGTTAGCATTTCTATATTACACTCTTTTATTTCTATATTACACTCATTATAAACACCGAGTATCTAAATACCCCACTTCTGTCCCTTCACATATTCTTACAAATAGAGATCGAATGATTTACTTTGGAGGGTTTTTATATGATCAACCAAGGATTTTTGATGTAAGAAAAGTTTTAAATCCCTCTCCCTCCCCCTTCTCCTAAATGGGGTATTATAATTTGAATTTTTAAATATGACTCCCTAGAGAGTATCTACTGGACTATGTCAAAGTGGGCTGGATGTGTCTCACATACTAACTGGTAACCAATAAGTTATAACGTGACAAAACGAGTTTATTGGTATTTCCGAGACCTACTAATTGGCTTTGTTCAGACAAAACAAAACCTAATAAATAATATGTTAATCACAGTTAATTATACAAATAATAACTTGATTTCTGATTTTGTCTCATAAATTCTAAAAATAACTTATGAGTCAATGTTTTATCTGCCTTACAATAACTTTTAAAGTGACTTAAACTTTGGGGGTTTTATAAAACAATTCAAACACTAATTAGTCACCAAATTTGATAGCGTAACATTAGAGAGTTTAGAGTTTTTTTAAATCAATAACTTGTATAATTCCTATAAAACAAGGTGTCCCTTGCTAGGGTTCCTAATTAACAATTTTGACTTAACCCCAAAATACCCCAATTCGGGGAGGAGTCAAATCTGTTTGTACATAGAAAATTTGGTCAGTTTTTCGTCCTTTATGACTCTCCAGGAATTTTGGGATTTTCGAGAAAGCTATTACGTTATTTACATGGGCATGCATAGCCAAATAAACCTCCAATTTGTGATATAATATTCAAACCTCTTACCCGTAAAACGTTCTGCCTCCTTATTATTTTATTTCAAGCCCTACATGGAACACTTGCCGTCTTGTGCTTTTCAGGCAATCCTGTAAATCTTGGTTAGTCCGGGTAAAATATATATCTCAAATAATACTTTATTGCATTTTTTTAATTGAAATACATAGAGATGCTAGTGTTACATTTTAATTTTACCTGTGCGTGTGAGCGAATTCCAAGTATACTTACATTACTCTTTTATACATTCTACATTCTATTACCATTATACATTCTTACACCCGTTAATATGTGTTCTCTGTGGGTTTGAAGGAACATTCTATATAGATGATGAATTATGACTTATTGCGCTAAAGCGTTCATACTGCAATATCTGAATTAACTGTAAATTGTTTTACAATGTATTCTAAGTTCGCATTGCTATAAAATATATGTATTTAAATATACTCAACTTGATAACTAAATTAACTAGATAATTTTAAACTAAATTAAACTCTACCTATCTCACAAATCATGAACTGCTACAATCAAGTGCCAATTAAGCACTGATATTCGAAGGGGCCTTCTTCGTTGTATTTTACCATTATCTTTACTGTAACAGGTGATTTAAATTTCGATACAACAACAAATTAAATTTTTAGAAAGAAAGGTAGCCTACATATACTCAAAGTTTAGTTCATTAAGTTTATTTTTATGTTTAAGATACTGTAGGGATAATTTTTTCATAATTTTGTTTAAATACGGAGGGGGCTAAGGCCCCCATGTCCCCTTCTCTGGATCTGCCACTGGCTACACTACTTGTAATGAACGTTTTATACTAACAGTTTATCGAGGCTCAATTTAACCATGACTTGCAGTTTTATAAAAAACGAGGCTCTCAAAGCAAAGAAGTAGCCAAAGTTACTGCTGTCTTTGAGAGCTTTCATTAATTGTAAATGTTATCATTTCTTTTGATTATATTATTTATAGAAGAGTAAATTTGAGTTCAGTGAAGGAAGTGAAACTCTGGACTAAACTAAACTAAAACTAACTGACATTATTGTCTTTGAGAGTTTTAATGATTGGAATTTTTTTGTTGTAAAAGAAAGGATTTCTTTCCAGAAGACGCATATCTTGATTTATCTGGATTAATTGATAGTATTATAAGAAATATTTTGATTTTAAAATACGATAACTCTATGTTTATATGACTTAAAATATAACCGGCTAAACTCTGAAAAGATTGTACTCTGAATTCATGAAATTTACTCAGTCACGTTGTTCGTGTAATGCAATGTTATGTTATTGATTGTCTAAACTTTCCTCCTCAAGTCACATTGAAACCTTGAAATTAATTTAAATCTTAATATAATACGATTTCATTGTGGAAAAAATGAAATGGAACGAAAATGAGATGATGATTGAAATGTCTTTATTATAGGTGAAGGTAGGACTGCAAAGTCCTCTCTACCACTTAACCTCTGTCCTCTCTGTCTTGTTGTGAAGAGATATCTTCAGTAAACAGATGTTAAACCGAACTGCCAATAATGCATATCCGCCTATACATGGGTGACGAGCGGGATGTGGAGATTAATAGAAGTTTAACCAATCAATGACCAATAGACTAATATGGGCAATAGACCATAGTGATCAATATGGGTTCTCTACCACAGGCTGCCAGTTTTTTACGATTGTCTCCTATCATCTTTGTTAGGGTATATTATTTCTTGATTTCGGTTTAACATGTGTGGTACCTCAGAACTTATTATACGAATTCATTTGTATGAGCTAAATTTCGACGTGGTGTGAACTACCATAGATAACTACCATATCTAAGAATTACGTTACTAAATATAACTAATGACTAAGGATTATGTATATCCTTATCCGTTGACATGATTTATATACAAAAACCAATCGAGCAATCTGGTAACTGATGAATAGGAGTGGAATTACGACTAATTAAAACCGTTAACATCTATCCTGACTTTTCATGTAATTTTGAATTATTCTAGATGTAGCAGTGTAACACGTCTAAATAAAAGTGTTGCCGCTGTTACAGAACAGTTTGAGTGGCGTGTCGGCTCCTGTTTGGTGTCAGGATTTATTGTTTCCACTCACGCCCTCAATCTCAATGTCCTCTAATTAAAACCTCAATTCAACGCCTCTTGAGGATAAAACTTATTTTTAGTAAGTGAGAAGAAATATATTAAGATGAAAAATAAATTTTGGGACATTGTGTTGCTTGTGCATATCCAAAATGCAAAATATATTTATTCTAAATCATAGATTGCCTTTCCCATATCCAAACCGTTAATTATATTTTCTTCTGTGTTATAATATTTAATTTGTTTCGTGAGTTTTGCTACACTTAAATATCAGGCATAGTCAAATATTACTAAAACACCTGCAAGTAGACCTCTTCAATACATTTAATAATACTTGAAATTTTGGTAAATATATCACTGTAAACCTAATAAATATTTAATGTTTCTGTACAACATACAACTTTCAACGTAGCAATAATCTTAGACGATATTATTTTAGAGATGATTTTACTTACTGTAACTAATTATATTATAATAATTGGAAATTCTTTTCAAGCTTGAGTACACAATGCAATACTATACGTTCGTAGATTATTTCATAACATGGTTAAATTTGCAGCTTGTTATATTAGTTCGAAAATAATAATAATTTGGCTCAGAATTTATAAGATATACAATGATGTAAGGATGAGAGCAAGATTATAAGACTGGTTATATTTCAAGTGAAAAATGTTTTAAATATTAATGTTTCAGATTAAAAGTAACTATTCCCGATTTACAAACTTTCTCCCACAAATAAACGCGGGAACACTATCATAGTTGTTATAAATCATGCAAAAATCCATATACATGTAATATAGAAAAGAACTTTCTGATGCCTTACAAAGCGTATGAGCAATTTTACAATAAGTAGGTCTGGGAAGCAGTTGAGAGTATTCACAAAGAAGGCAGAAGAACTGCTTCCATTTTACTACTAACAGTAAAGGATTTACTACTATTCGAAGCCTTTGTCACGAACTCTATTGAAATCCCTTTCATTCACAATTATATAGAAAATAGGTTATCAGAGCTTTAAAAGACCGCCTTCTTTTAAAGTTTTAAGTTTAAGTATAATATTATTGAAACTTGAATTTTTTTTTGTTTATCCTTGGACAAAAAAGAATTACAATTGCAAATTACAATGATACCATCGATAATATAAACGTTATGCAAATTACGAACGTATATTGTAAAATATATTTCGTCGTTCATAATTTCACTTGACCTCAATTGAAATTTACCATACCACAATGCTACAATTATTTTATTTTCTGCCTATCTCGATTTAATTTACTTAAACATGACAACTCTGTATGATTCGATACGAATATAGAGTATATAAATTAAATTTACTTTTTAGTACGATCCTAGAGTAGTGTCCATTTCAAAAACCGTCATTAGAAAATTTAATCATAATCTCTACATGATGCTAAATTATTAAAAAATCGAAAATGCTGTAAAAGTTAGACAGGCTGTTTTTATTTAGTAAATACGATGAATTAAACTGTTTTCGACCAGAAATACGATGTGTTAACCATCCCAAGTTACTTGGCTTTTAGCGATAAACTATTTCTGATATGGAATAAAACACGTTCTCATATTAAATCTATATGTTTCTAGTTTTATAATTGTATTGTCTCTATTATTATGTTCTACACAATACCATTTGTATTGATCGTTAAATATGTAGATTAGATCGCAGAACCTAAAAAACGTTCATCCTCGGGGAATGTAATGTACAAAGGTTCGGCTGAATATATTACGCCATAACAACCGAGCTGCGCCATGCGCGGGCGGCCTACGTCTGCCTCAGCCACTGAGAATGCTTCCGTTGTTCATTCACTATTTCCCAAGCGGCAAAAATGTAGCCAGGAAAAAAATTTGGGGGGTCCAGACAACTGATATTTGTTCATAGTGAACAGAAAGTATGGCCCCATTTTGTTTCTTATAAAGTTCTTGACCAGTTTCTTTGATGAGAACGATCACATCAAAAAAGCAGCACATGCCAGTAATAATGAATTATTTAAATAATAATAATCGTTTACTAAAAAATAATTGAAACAATTTGGGGGGGCTCAGACCCCTTGGACTCCCTCGCTGGCTACGTCCTTGCCTAGCGGAAGCGATAATATACTGTGATTAAATTTTCATGTGTGCACCAATGTGCGTTAAAAAAACTCGTGTACAAAAAGATACCATCAGACATTAGAGGTTATAAACTGTGACCCCCAGGTAATGCCTGCCTAGGGAAGGAATTTTTGTAATCGATAAAAGTCAGATGTTTTCATGCAGGGACCTTAATGTAAAAGTTAGACCATCAAAACATGCTTCTTTATAAAATATTTTTTAATAAACTTTTAAGCAGAGCCATTTCTGTCCAAATTTTTAGACTTGTTCTAAAACGATAAATTCTAGTTATTGGTGTCTATTCGTGAATTCCAGACTTTACCCCGTACACTCTTGAGACTCATTTTCACAATAGACAAGTATTTCGGAAATAAAATATCAGACAGACAGAGATTGGACTTTGAGATTACGTAAATAACGTGAGTCAATCATACCATTTTCATTCGTGTGTTGATTATTTTACGTGTACCGTAAAGTAATACCTTATCTTATTGCAGAGACTAGAAAATGATTTACAATAGTAACAAGTATTTTTCTAAAAACAAGAATACTAGGGTTACCCAAAGAAACAATTAAGTCTCATTGGTTTCACTAGACTTGTTCAAAAACGATAAATTCCAGTTATTGGTGTCTATTCGAGAATTCCAGCCTTTACCCCGTGCACTCTTGAGACTCATTTTCACTATAGATAAGTATTTCGGAATTACATATCAGACAGTCAGAGATTGGGCTATGAGATTTCGTAAATAACGTGAGTCTATCATACCATTTTCATTCCTGTATTAATTATTTTACGTGTACAGTAAATTAATAAATTATCTCATTGCAGAGACTAGAAAATGATTTACAACATTTACGATCATTGTTCCTACCCACGAATTCCATAATGTTTACTCATTTAGTCTGTAACAATTATTTTTCTAAAAACAACAATACTAGGGTTACCCAAAGAAACAATATTAGGAAATCGAGGTTGGCGATAAGAGGTGGAAGTTTGCCAACACACTTGATGTTATCTGTAAGAAATGTTACGTCCTTATTTTGTTCTTCTGTTTACAAAATACCTTGATTATATTTCATATTGCGATAAAAATTTGACGTTTTAATAGTATAAAATACTTGAACAAAATCCAGATATAATTAATTCTAAGTAAATAAATTCCACTGTATTATTTTTATATTAAATTAGTCAATACATAACTTAGCTCAAACCTTCATTGCTGTATATGCTTATTCCTAACTGAGTAATTTGGGCTTCTGTGAGGCCCAACCATTCCTGAATTTTTGTTAGCTGCAGATCTTTGGTAAATTTTCCTAGAACTGGAAATTTACCCCTTCTAAAACCTTCCTTCGTGTGTTAGTTTCTAGCCTCGGGAGAATTTCATTCTCTAAACTTTCCGGACTCTGTTTGTGACCAGAAAAAGTGGGTATATATATATATATATATATATATATATATACAGGGTGTATATTATGTCTGGAAACACCCAAATATATCCTTTAATAATTTAAATATAAATTTGAAAACCTCTTACAATCGTGATAGAGATTGGGCATCTACTTTTTGGAACAATGTTTTGTTATGTCACACCAACGGGGGACGTCCTGCCGAGGGTATCGTGAATATTCTTAATGGAAGCCTATACCTTGTGATACATAATTTTAAAGGTAATAGCTTACTGAATTGAATGCCACAAACCGCATCTCAAGGGAATTATTCTATCAGAAAATAGAGCATTTTTAGTATTGAAAATTTACTGATGTTCAACAATGTAATTTTAACATGGTTCTTGCCACAAAATGTGTTATACTAATTTTTTAGCATTTTTTAAATGTTCAATTAAAATAAAATAAACAATTTATTTTTAAGCTGGTTCTATTAGCACAAATTCGCCAGTTTTTATTACAGTACAATTATGGAAATACTTATGTTATTGATTTCTTATTACAAATAAAAAATAATGTATGCTGTTAGAAAAGTCTTACAACAAACGTTTTACCTGCATTTGGTGTCAAAGCAAATTGTTCGAACTGTGTTCCTTCTACGGTTTGACAATGAGCCAATCTTGTGTAAAATCATTCGACAGAGTTGCCTAACATTTCTTCAGTTATCAAAGCAATCTCCTCTATAATCCTGTTTCTTAGGTCTTCCAAATTATGAGGCTTTTCTTCTATAAAACATTGGATTTTAAATGACCCCATAGGAAATAATCGATTGGTGACAAATCCGGAGATCTTGGAGGCCATTCGATTTCTCCTCTTCGGCCAATCCATTTATGAGGAAACCTTAAATCCAAATACTCTCTTACCTGTCTCCCATAATGGGGTGGAGCACCATCCTGCTGAAACCATACATTATCAAAGTATTCTCCTGATGCAATTTGAATAGCTGGGATTATTTCATTTTGGAGCATATTGTTAGTAAAGTTCGGCCATTTAAATTTCCATTGATGAAAAAGGGTCCAACAATTTTGTTACCTAAAAATTCCACACCATACGTTCAGTTTTTGTGTGGTTGCTGTGAATGGGACTCAGTAATCCAATGTTGGTTTTCACTAGCCAAGTAACGGCAATTGTGCCTGTTAACATTGCCATTTAGGAAAAAAGTTGCCTCATCAGAAAATAGTATGTTGGTCAGAAAAATCTCTATTGTCATCACATTTGCGCATCACAAGTTCACAAAACTCAACTCTTCTGTCGTAATCATCCTCACTTAACTGTTGGACTAAATGAACTTTAAATGGTTTGTATTTATTAATTTTTCAAAATCTTACTCACTAGACATAGGGTGCAAATCATGTTGCTGTGCAGCTTTTCTGAGCGATGTATGTGGGTCTTCAATAAATGTTTGCAAAACATCTAGTGCATGTTCTTCATCTGTTTGCAGATTGTATCCTACCCGACTTTGGCCGATTACGTACACTCCCTGTCATTTCAAAACGCTCAATAGTTTTTGATATTGTTGAAACACTTATGGGATTCCCTTTCTGGGAAAGTGTCATTAAACAAATTACAAACTTCCCGATAAGATCTTTGACGATCGCCATATCCTCGCATCATCAAACAGAGTAATTCGTTCTCTTTCAGACAATTCCATTAAAAATGCCAAATAAAAACTGAACTACTGTAATTAGATAACTTGTTGACAGCAATGCTTCAGAGAGACACTGATTAACTCGACAGGAATGATATGACCTTTGTCCATTTGTAATTCCCAAGCTTAGACCTGTCTAGTGAAAGCTCCATGCTCAACAAACTGAAACCTGTAGACCAGATGATTAATAACACAATAATGTTTCTCATAAGGCTAGTGAACCTTTAAACCTTCCTGCTGACTGGAAAACACCAAGTACAGATTCATAAGTAATCAGAGAAAGTGGACTCATAAGTTTTATTCATTGTAATAAAAACTGGTAAATTTGTACTAATGAAACCAGCTTAAAAAATAAATTGTTTATTTTTATTTTAATTGAACATTTTAAAAAATGCTAAAAAATTAGTATAACACATTTTTGTGGCAAGAACCATGTTAAAAATTACATTGTTGAACATCAGTAAATTTTCAATACTAAAAATGCTCTATTTTCTGATAGAATAATTCCCTTGAGATGCGGTTTGTGGCATTCAATTCAGTAAGCTATTACCTTTAAAATTATGTATCACAAGGTATAGGCTTCCATTAAGAATATTCACGATACCCTCGGCAGGACGTCCCCCGTTGGTGGTGACATAACAAAACATTGTTCCAAAAAGTAGATGCCCCAATCTCTATCACGATTGTAAGAGGTTTCAAATTTATATTTAAATTATTAAAGGATATATTTGGGTGTTTCCAGACATAATATACACCCTGTATATATATATATATGTATATAAAGGCATTTAGAAGGGGACAAAGTATTAGTTTATAAATATTTGCACCATGAAATAACTGCACATAATCTAACTAGCAACTAATATGTTTGCTTTTCAAGACTTAAAAACAAACATGTACAGTATTTATATACGTAGGAAATATTTTCTTGACCATGCAGCTCAACACCTTACAAAAGATGTTCAATAAAGGTTGTGTGTTTGGTTAAAATAGAGTCAAACAAATTGCGAAGTAATGTGAAACTTCACCGGCTCACAAGCCTTGTCAAATTTCACGGATTCATAACAGGTGAAAACTTATTGTCATATTTGACGGATTCACATGTTCAAACCTATTTTCAAATTTCAGAGATCCATAACAACTTTAAACGTACTGTCTAATTTCACGTACTCGTGTTAAAACTTATTTTCAAATTTCACTAATTCATGTTTTCAAACCAACTGTAAATTTTCATGGATTCTTAAAAGGAGAAAACCTTAAAGTTAATATAAGGATTTGAGAGGCTGAAGCTTCTTTTTAAAAAAGTGCTCTACTACAGCTCTGGGTTGGAATGTATTCATTGAACATATACGTTAATTCTTCCGAGAAATATTTAAAATCACTAAAGTCAGTTAATAAAATAGTTTTACCACTATAAGAAGCATCATGCGGAATAGAGACAGGTACGAATGCGGTATCAGATAAGGGGTGGAAACCAGCCAGGGGTGGCCAGCCCGATATTATCTGTGAGATGTTTCCACCCTAAGTGTTCTCTGCGGTTTTATATTATTAAATTTCCCGGAATATCTTGACCCCTGAGTTACGTTAAGTTTTTTTTATTGACAATTGTCACTGTCTTGCTCACAATGTATTTCTATATTCCATTGTATTTTTTTTATTATTCATTCAGGATAGCAACTAAATGGCACAATATATGAGTACGCTATACCATCAGTCTAACAACATGCTTCCAAGGATGAATCCAAAATTTCATACTTATGGCTCATACCACATGTTAATATGTGATATGATTGTACTCAGTTTGCTTTAAAAAAATCATTCTGTGATTCTCTCATTACCATCTTGAGAAATGTAAAAATTTTCACAATCGCTTAGTCAAAGACTCGAACTAAGGCTGCATGTAAAATCAGATCGTTCGCAGGTTAACGTGCGGACAGACAGACAGACAGAAAAACATTTGTCCACCCCACCATTAATATGCTTCGTTAACGCTGAGACAAAAGTACATTGTATAATTTATTGAAATGGAACCATTTAATCATTTTTCTGATTGCATTATTATTAATTACTAAAGAAAAAAGCACAGAATACTAAGCCTGGATAGCAAATCATTATTAGGTCCAAAAAGGAACCTTCATTTTTTCAGATTTTTGCTTTACATTAGGTTCATTTTAAGTAGCTATAACAAAGATTATTCTCATTTTGAAATTATATAAAGGAATTGAAGAAAAAGCACAAAATACTGCGAAGACAGAAATTAACATATTTATAATAAATGTAGTATTTATTACAAATATATTTAAAGCTATGCAACAGAAACCAACGTGAGGTTCAGTGCAGGTTAGACGGGCCTGCAGTATAGAACTGTATCAGCACTACAAGATATGTGGTTACCATGACAACAATCTGTGCAGTAGAAACCAACGTAATCTTCAGTGCAGGTTAGACGGGCCCGCTGTATAGAACTGTATCAGCACTACAAGATATGTCGTCACCATGCCAACAATCTGTGCAGACAGAAATTTGATTAGTATGTCATTACGAGACCTCCATTAATAATACTAACATTACTATGTTACTACAGATAAAGAATAATATATTTACCGATGTTATCATTTCGTTGTTAATCTGAAAATATCCTTTGGCAGAAAATCCTACTTTTATGTTGGATAGTTGCAGCAGAAATATCTCCAACTGAAACATATTAGTAACAAGAAAATTATATCACAATGGTCTTTGGCATATGCACATGTTTGTAAAGTATTTTCGTCTATACCTGGTGTATTGTTTTACGAGATAACATTCTATTCGTATTTTTTATTAAATGATGTATCAGATTCCCTGTTACACATTGCCATACATTTCGGGGAATATAAAAACAAAATTCAATGTCTTAGCAATTATTATCATAGATCGATTATTCAAAGATACTAGTTAGATCATGTTCGTGCAGCTTCAAAATGCGACTGTCTGTTATCGTTTGAAAAAAAAACTGGTTCTGTACTTCTCGTTTAAGTTAATATTTGAAATGTTTCGGTTTTTAATGTCATCTTCCACTTTAACATTTTCCTTGCCAATTACTAAATGATAAGATGAAATTTCGAACCAGTTAAAATATATGGTCACTCTAAAAAGACTATACTATTTTTTCTGTGTACTTCTTGGAATACAATATTTAGATTAAGTTGCGTACATTTTTATATTTTTTACTGTGTTTTTGTTTATGTAATAACATAACAAAGTTGGCGATGCATTTCAGATGGTATTTTCAGTTACCTCCCCGTATAGATGGAGGACTTTTAGTTATCTCCATCTCTATAGATAGTTGTAGTAGAAATTCATCCTACCGCTCATTAAGTCCTTAGGTTTATCAATAGATAACCAACATATGTTACATTATTTAAATAGACAATCATAAAAAAACGGGAATTTTTACATCCTACGGAGGACAAAAAAGAAATTTTGTTCACCTGTTGAGAGATGGGCTTCAATGACGCTATGCCTAATTCTAAAGTTGGAAATTCACCATCATAGGAATCATTCTTGTCCAAATAGAAAAGAGTTTCATGCACAATTTAATGTTCTCAGATAAAATTTTTTAAGTTCTTGCCACATTATAAATTCAAATTTGTGTTATATAAGTTAAATTTCATAACGGAGTGCCTAAATAAAACAAGTTACGGTGAACTAGAGAGACTACTGTAACACAAGAGTGAGTTAAAATCTTATTTTGTCTCTGGCTTTTAATGTTGAATTTTCTCTTTACAATATTTTACTTTTATTGTATGAATAAATATTCCTCATATTTATATCAGATATCAATATGAGCATTTTACTTACGAATCTATTTATTCTGCTATTAGTAACATGCACGATCTTCAAACGCTGTGTCGGTTGTATAGAAATGAAGCTTCGTGAAAATTATAAAGTGCGTATGTCAAAATATTTTCGAAGTATCCTGTGGACAACGAAACAAAAAAATACAATTTTCCAGCCCCACAAGAGCTTCGCTAGCTCTCGGCCAAATCAGTAACTAGATTATACTCCTTACCTGTCTCTTTAGTCTTGGGTGCAAATCAAGATTCATAATTTTGCAGATCATTGGAGCCAACTCTTCAGCCTAAAATTCACATGTTTGATAAGTATCGTCTAAATCACTTTAAGCAAATTACATGCTACCTTATTTAACAATCAATACCTGATAATAAAGTAGTACGAGTACTATTATTATATACAATAACATCCATTAAATAATACCATTTAGATCTCCGATTTACACTAAGTTGAAACAACGCAAAAACAAAATAAAGTCTTGAAATGTTTCTGACTCACTGAGGAAAGCAATCTTCAATCGACAGATCTTAAACCGAAACTACTGATAATATATATTCGTCTATACAGGCTTAGAATTCTTTGAAGCTGTATATGATGCAGGTGAAGCTAAAACGTTGGTACAAATTAAAAACCTTAATTTTTTGTTCTAAAAATTTGACTTTAAAAAAATTGTTTTGTCCAACCAAAACCCATTGTTAAGTCCCGCTCTAACAACTCCGTTCTCACCGTGGAAAGTGAAAGCAACGTGTTGTGCAATGACATCATTTGTGTACATCTTCACAAATCTGGACTTAATGCTGTTTTTGTATCAGTCATGTATATACATGATTTTTTACGTACAACATATTCTGTTGTCAAACTTAGATTGCTCAAATCTTACACTGTTTAATCTTTGGAGCACTATTTAGTATGTTTGACTTCATGTTCTTGAGATTTCCAGAAAGAAGATGATATATTTCAATTTTTGAAACATAGTGTTCTTTTCTTGTAACATATAACGAAGGCAAAGATCCAAAATTGCATTATTCTTTCAAAAAATTCATTGCCAATAGCAAACTTTTATTAAATATTAACGTAAGCTTAAACCTAACAGAGAAACGATAGATGGCGAGTTCCAGAGAGATAAACTATATGTATCTCATCTCACCAATAATAAATTTTACTGACTAAAATGAGCTTGACAAAACATGTTGCTGAACGAACCGACCTAGAATACTGTTACTCTAAGTACCTGACGTCAAAAAGGTAAAACACAGTATGACCAGAAACAATAAATTACTCTAATCACCTAAAATTATGAGAATAGAGCAATTTATTTATCCATATACGATGGTACAACCTTGTAATAGTTTAAGCTGCAGTAAATGATGAAAGGACATATAACGAACTCTACTGTAGCATTTGCCACACAGGCAAATTAAAGTTTAATTACTAAATTTTTATGGAAGAAAGTAGTTTTGTCAAAATATAGTTAAAATTAATAATGTAATTTTTCAAGAAAGGGTACGCGAATGTAGGAATGGTATGTAAGACTGCGGTTTATCTGAAAGTCGACCTTGATGACGGGATTACAATGGGGATTGTTCAGGAGACAATTAATCTCTCTAGCCTTGTGATTGGATAGTCGGAGGCCAATCAAGGGCGTTAGTGAAGAGTTAGTTGATTATGGAAGGGGTCAGTATATAAACTCCCGACTGGCGCATCTTGGCGTTTTTTTAGTGTTTTGCAGAATTAATTTTTGTTGGTGATGTTTAGGTTCTAGTTTTCTACAAATCTGCGTGGGGTTTTGCGTAAATAGCTATTTTTTAGTCGACTAACAAGTTTCGTATGAGAACTTTGTTGTAACTAATGTTATGCTATACATGATATATGTATATATAAGAGGAACTAAAAAGATTTAGAAATAACTAACGCAAGTTTTCCAGAGAGTATATGTCGTTGCAAGTGTTATTCAAAAGTCCTCAATTTTTTAAATTATAGTTAAAGGTTACTTACAATAGAGATTTAGTATACAACAATCGTACTAGTTTTAATACATCAAGAAATTAAGTTCTTAATAAATATTTTGAGTGAAATATAGTTAAATTACAGTATTAACACAAGTGATACGAAGATTTTTTCAGTGAGTTTTTAGTTCACGTTTATTTAGCTTCGCTTAAAATAAATAAAAGCACATTTTATGTTGAATCAAATTAGACATTTTTATTCCGTTTTAATGATATATGAGAGATAGAATTTTAGTTCAATTTTACTTTTGTACCAAAAAGTCAACTTTAATACAATTTATTTTATTAGAACAAGAAATGCTTTTCTTGAGAAAACTTTTAAAACACAAGTGGCCGTGTAAGTATTAAATCTAAATATTTAACATATGAAGTTATTTTCTTGAAAACTGATTTTAACTTTGGTTTTTATTAATAAACTATTTTTAAAGTAATTTTGAGAAAGTATTTTATGTCTATTTTTCATTATATGTGTGTGTATTAGTATTCAAACTGTAAAAATAATTTTAGTTGAAATAATCAAAAATTATGTTGAGGGAATCGCATAACTAGTAGATATCTCTACATCTAAATAATAGTTATTATTTTAACTTTAGTGTAATCAGACAACAATTACAAATATATGACGATAATCACTATATCAAGGAGGTTAAACGTCATGCCTACTACTAAATAACAACTATTAACCAATACATATACGACAAACCAACATAAAACAACAATTAAAATTCTTTTTATCCTGTGTAGAGATTACTGGATCAATTTAAAATAACTTTATTTAGTAACTAAAAAATTAAATTATATATAACGAGTGTAAACTAAAATAAAAAATAAGTTGATAAAAGAGATTTTATAACCAATTAATTAACTATAATTACATTGTTGGTAGATTGAGAATAATTGCCTTAGCAACACGGTTGTTCTAGTAATCAGGTATTTTAACCAAACAAAAAATATTCGTAACATAATGTTTTTATAATTTGGTTGGATTTTCTATATTTTTATAATTTTGTTAAAGTTTTAAACAGTAAAACTTACCGATCTAGTGACGTCTGTGCTGGAGTGAGAGAGAAGAACCAGATGAAAGAAGTGTATTAAAGCCCAAAGTCCATCATTGACAATGAATAAGATATCGCATTTCACAACGCGCTGGAAAAAGTAGAAGAGCATGGTGGTCGTTTGGATAATCAATGTGAGGATGGCAGCTATCAGCTGATCGCTGTAGAACATGTTTGCTTCGTTAGTGGCGTCACACAACAACCAGTAGGCATTTATTAGAGTTGTAACCATTTGAGGCCGTGATGATCCCACTGAAATGAATAAAACTATAAAAAATATTAAGCACTGTTTTTGTTGTTAAACTATATAAATCTGCATGTAATCACTTACAAATTATCTAACGAACACGTACTTACATGGGTCTAGAGCATTAGTTAGACCGTTTTGCCTTGGAACTGGTTTTCCTAAATTGTTCAATTCATGAATGATCTTTCCATTCACCATTCTAAATCTCGCCGTAATATTCCGGGTGATATGTGTGAAATGAACCAGCAAAGCGCCAATGACGAAGTACATGGTCAATGAAAAGAAGTAATATAAGGTGAAGTACTCGTCCTCTTGCAAGTTCATCTGTTGTAAGGATGTAAATTTGTACTGAAGTATAGTTTCCGTCGCGATCACCGTTGCCGTCAGAGTAAATATAACCATAACCCTCAGTCTGGCCCGGCTCTTTCGAGGTCTTTGGAAAAGATTGTGATCAATGGTCTCCAGGATATCACAGACGTTCAAGAATTTCTGATGTTTCGTAGCATTACCAAAGAGTACCACAATTACCAGCATTGTCAGACTGACAAAATCTAAAGTAACTGTTAGAATCATGGTGTTGTGGGAATTATTAGTTATTTTTGAAAATATATTATAAATCCAAAAGTTTGATGACACAATTTGTACCAGTACTATTACTGAACTTCCAATGAACAATGCTGAAGAAAAAGTGAAACGCTTCTTTTTTTTAAGGCGTTGTGTGTATTTTAATGGAAACGCTCCAAAAATGTTGCTATATAAAAGTACTTCTGTTGGTAAAATATCCATTTATATCAGTACATTTAGATATTTTGCTGTCAAATTCACAACTGGGAAGCTTGATTTGTTTGCAAGTGTTTGCTATAATTACAACTGTCCAGTCTAATGAACGTCAGCCCATTTCACTGTCTTTATTTTGAACTTGTGAATTATTAACGATCTATTACTAGTTTGTGGTTGTACCACAAATTAAGGTTTATAACATTTATTCAGTAATACAATATTACATGACATGTTATTTTATATAAATTGTAACATAAACCGTGGTAAATCCAACTTATACAAATTGTAGTACATATATATTATATATTTGCATTTGATTGCTTCCTTATCAAGTATTATTCAATTAAATATTTCTAAAAATAGTTAATTGCAGAAAATATATACCATTGGTAAAATATTTGTAAATTTTAATACAATTTAACTCTTTTCCACTTTTACATGTATCCTAATGTTTATTTCAACCTAGTTTTTCATTATGTGTTAGGTTAGTTATTTACCTGAAGAATAGATGAGATTGCAGTAATCAAAACGTAGTGTTACTGATTTTTTGTAACTCTGAACGATCGAAAATGTCCTGGAAAATCCTGTTTCCTTCACAATCTTTCCATTTTCAAAATCAAACTTCAAACAAAGAGCTTAGATATACCATTAATTAGATATTGTTAACCAAAAGTGAAAAAGGTTGATATGTTCAACAATTAATTTATAACAACTTTTGTTTTTGAACAGCTTTAAATGTCTTATTGGGATTTAATGTGTAATTCGTATAAATCTTACAAAGTAGTACGAATCAACAAACAAGATTACTATCATAATTTATAAATTATTGCATCCTTACAACTACGTGGTTGTAGTTCATACTCCCTGAAAAGTTCGTAAACGACGCTCATTCAATTAAAATTAACCTTTCAATTGTTTATGCTTATTTCTTGTAAATAATAATAGTAAAATATCTTCATTTTATATTGGTTTAGACTGTTTAGAGTCATACCTATAAGTCACCAATAGCAAACCTCTTAGGTCACGTGATCTGGTCTTCTGAACAAGATGACTGAAGAGGCGCTCCTTCTGTGTAGTAAAGTTTGTTTTAGGAATACAATATACTGGATTCAAGAATAAGCATCAAAATAAAATGTTATACACTAAAATAAATAGTATTTTTATATGGAAATTTTAATTCATGAAAACTTCTAATTGTTGATTGAAGATTTAAGTATGATTATAACCAATACGTTGTCATGACTTGACTGTAACTTTAATTTATTTCATTCGATTCCACTTAGGTTTTTATGAATTTGGAAACATTTCGAAAAATGTTTACATAGATATCTAGAATAGAGGGTAAAGTGTGTAAAAGGTTAATAAGTGCTTTATAATTATTGTACTAACTTTTAATATTACAATCATATTCGCATTTTCCATAATGCGGCCATTCGTATTAGTCTATAAAACGTGTTTATGCTAACAATGATTATTTAATTTTAAATGTCTAAATAAGCTCATATTATTTTATTAACATCCTGCGTACATTCAGAAAGAAGAATAGCTAAGCAAAATATACAAAATTTCAATTGAATTGCTCAACTCGTTCTCAATATATCAGCTGAGTTATAGGCTTTGCTAACGCTTTGCAAATACCATGGAGAACCGTACACTATCTATCTTGTTTATACACAAATAAACTAAAACAATGCTGTATTTAATGGTTTAACCAAATTTAATCCCAATCCAACCTCATTACAAGTTTTACTATGTCATGTATTAAATTTCAGATGCCTTGTCAGTTTTTTTTATTATAAAATTTACTAAAAATAGTTAAAATGCCGATGGCTTATTAATATCATCATCAAACTCAATGTTGCATACATATAAATGAAATTTCGTAGAAAATAACAAGTTTGTACGTTAAATCGCTCTACAGATATGCGTACAGACAGACATACAGAAATGAAACATGTACACCCCTGGGGTGATATACCTCGCAAGGGCTCAACCAATCAATTGAAATTTAATATAATGAGGTTTTATATACACTCATAAATTTCTGTCGATTATATGCGTTCATAAATAGCAAATGTAAAGGACTGAAGCATCTCTACATTTTTTAAACTCTTCGTATGCTTAAAACTATTTAGGCATAAACCGTAGGATGTTAAGGGGCGTCCGGGGGCCATATGCTGCGCATGTTAAATTAGTCATTTTAAGGTACACATATCTCTAAAACCTTACAACGTAACCTACTCTAATTTTTTTATTTTGTTATGTATGTCTTTTAGAGTATTTATGGCACAGGAATTTTTAAAATAACTTTATTTAGGTATTTTAACCAATTTTTCTAAAATTTACTTTTTTTATTCGAAAAATTTTGACTTTGCAACCATGTAGAATTAGTGTTAGGTTTTAAAACCAAATTTCCTGTGCTATAAATATACCCCATGAAATTGTGAACAAAACAAAACAAAAACTATACTAATACCTCGAGTAGTTTGGAAGATATGGGTACCGAAGTGTAAAAAAAACAAGTTTTTCGGGAATTCCATTTTTTCTAGGCTATAACCTAAACAATAGTGACTCATGCACCCTGAGTGCATTCCTGCTGCATAGGCTGGGTTTTCTGGATCCTCCTGCTCATATATATCCTCCAGACGTCTTTTAGCTGCCTCCCGCTTCTGGCGACACTTCTTTTAATCTCTTCCACCGCCTTTTGTGCCTTCCTTATGCTCGTCTTGTCGAATCGCTTCATAACCTCAACACAGTTTTTGCCTGGCATTATGCCTACTTTCTTGAGTACTTCACATTTTAACAATGTTTCCCTTGTTGAAAGAGGCACTGACTTCATAAACACCAAACTCAAGGGTCTTTTTCATAACTAAAGTCGATTTTTAAATACGCAACCACACCACATTGTTTAGCGACTCGCTCGGATTTTGGGTCTGTCCATGAAGACATTTCGCCAGCAGCGTGAGGTTAGCCAAGTCCTTGAAAAATTTGTTTAACCTGTTCCATTACTACAGGGGCACTGTGGAAGTGTTTCAATGTGGTCATAGGCTTCTTTCTTCTGGATAGCTGGTTGGTATTTGCACCACGTATCAGCAGTTTTCGGACACAAACTGTGCGCTGGTTATTCATTTGTTGAAATGAGATGGAAATACTCCGCCCCAAACAGCCCTCTTCATATTTTCCAGACTGTCAACATTTATTCTAATGGCTAGCCCGTAGTATAATTGAATTTAATTTATAGCCTCAAGAGTCAACCTACCTTTCCCCCTAATAGTTTTATCATCGGGAATTGTAAACAACACAATTCACAAAGCAAATAACACAGAAACTTTGGTTATAAACAGATGACAACAAATGAGAAAGAACCATATGACAGTACAGAACAAACAGTGTTACCAACATATCAAGTATGTGTAGCTTATATTGTTACAACTGTAGTATGTATAAACACACGTCCCTCGCCCTGACGCCCCTGCCAGCGAAAAACACAGTGCAGACCATTACAAATAAATTAATTACAAAAGGTTGCACTCGTCCAAATTGTATGAATGATATGTCAAATTACTCGTAAGATTCCAAAGAATACAAAAATGTCAAAAAATAAAAATTGAAATTTTTACCCAAAATGGACCCCGGACGCCCCTTAAGATAGTAGAGCTTAAAAATATCGAAACTGATATTTATAAAACGCCAGCAATTAAAGTCATAGTTATACCATTAAGCGTTTACAAATTATTCTTTAAACATTATTTCATATTTAATTTATATTGAACGTGATAACAAGACATTCAATTAACCTTTTGTCTGAATAAGGTATATTTCAAATCAAAAGAAGAGATAATGAAACAGTTTGTATTGTTATAGGTAGCTGTACATAAGATCGAGACAGGAAGTAACAAATGCGGTATCAGATAAGGGGTGAAAACTAGCCAGGGGTGGCCAGCCCGATATTATCTGTGAGGGGTTTCCACCCTAAGTGTTCTCTCTATTTTTATGTTAGTAAATCTCCCAGAATATCTTGATCCCAGTGTCACGTTACATTCTTTGTAACAATTGACAATGTGTCTTATACTGTGTAAACACTGATTTCAAGTGCAATACATTTTACTTTACATTCTTCATTTGCCAAACACATTTTAGTTATCTTGTATTTGCCTAGTTATGCACTCCGATAGAAATCCTATATCGAGATCGGTAGAAGAAAATAAAAATCAGGTGTATTGAAGAAATCATTTTTGTCAAGAATTGTTCTAAATCAGGCAGACCTACATCAGAATCAACTCAGGTACAATAATATGTCAGTTTTTGAAAATCCACTTGAAACAAGCATTTCAAAGTGCAACTTGGGATTCCTCAAGAGTTACTAAGTAAAAAAGCGCAAAAATCCACCTTGTGCACGAGTTGAACGAGTTTGACTGGATCAAAGCTTGAGTTATGTTATGAATTGATGGATATAATTTTTAATGTAACAATCTCAGTAAATCAAATAGTTTTTAGTACGGAAAACTGTTATACTTCACGATGTGTAACCTCACTAGAGCCGGGAACAACACACACAAGATCCGAAAAAAATTCATTTATGTCTTAGTTTCATGGGAGTATGAGCTGTTGGGCCATTTGTCATGGAAGGGAATCTTACTGCTACGATACATTGAACAATGCTTCGCAGATTATTCCTCATATAAGTAGTGTGTTATTTAGGTTCTACTCAGTGGCCTGCCAGATCACCAGATTTGCTACCACTCGACTCCATTATTTGGGGCTATGTTAAAGACAGAGATCAAAAATATTATTGATTTCGCAAAAAGAATATTCCCGGAAATGCAATTAGTTCCGTAAGTTATGTTCTAGCTTGTAAGTTCGGATTTATCACAAGGCTATCACATTCCCATGAGGGAAAACGATTCGAGCATCTCGTGTAAATCAATTAAATACTAAAATGAACTAAGCAATTTTGATGCAAACTTAAGCTGTTCTTTTAATACGCAATGTATTAAAACCTTTCTCAAGCTGTTTATTGAACTAATTAAGGGTAAAATATATATATATATACCCCCATGATGGTCGCTCTGATATTCGGGGATAAGAATGATTTAGTGATAGGTAAAATTCGGACATTATGTCAAACCAGGAAATTCCCAGGGGTAGTTAAGAGATTTGGTGATGGTAAAATTCAGACATGAGGTCATGCCAGAAAATTCCCTGGGGGAGGTTGTAACTTTACCAGGGGTTAAGACATTAGGGGGTAATCTGGTCATACCAGGAACTTCCCAAGGATGGTTAAGAGATTTGGTTATAGGTAACATTGAGACATGAGGTCATGCCAGAAAATTCCCTGGGGGGGTTGTAACGTTACCGGGGGAGTCCTTTCCAGTTTTTTCTACCAAAACCTTCAAGTAGAGGAAGGAATCCCAGTTGAAAACTTTAAGCTGCTTTCGAATTTTCCAATTTTGGTAATGCAAACACATTGAACCATGCAAAAAAAATATATTTACTGCTTATAAACGCATTATGAATTTGGTTCCAACACACTAAAATGTTATATGGGTGTCTTTGTTGCCAGACTTGTATTTAACCCTGCATATAAGAGAACACAGTAGATAGCGTATTAATAAACAAGTGCTATCACAATTAAAGTGGTATTTAATGGTCTACACTACATATTTAAAGCGATGCTACAAAATTAAACTTAATCTTCATTGCTGGGTAGGTGGGGCTGCCGTATGGAACTGTATCAGCACTACAAGATATGTGGTCACCATGCCAACAATCTGTGCATACACAACTGTGATTAGTATGTTAGTAGACTATTAATACCTTCATGGATGACATTGGTAGTCATAAGTTACTATACAAAAATGTGTATGCTTACCGAAGTTATCATTTCGTTGTTTATCTGAAAAATATCCTTTGGCAGAAAATCCTACTTTGCTGTTGGATAGTTGCAGCAGAGAGATCTCCAACTGAAACATATTAGTAACAATAAAATTATATTACACTAGCCACCGACATTAACCTGTGTTATAAAATACAGTGTGAGGCAGACCACCCGTACAGTACGTATAGCGGCCAAACCAAACGAGGTAGATTATTCGTAACAACTTAAACCCCCCTATTTCCACCCCAAAGAATTTGGAGAAAGGAAATTATTTTAAAATCTCTAAAACTCCCCAAAAGGGTAGTTTTTGGGGGGTAGGGGTGGTTTTTGGAAAATTTTCAAACGTAAAGGTATGTTGAGTTATACCTCATTTTAAAGGTATTTCTTCACTGATTATTTTGATGCAAAAAGTTTGAACCTATCTTGCCGCTTATGTACAGGGTACACCAAAACGTTAAAAAATCAGGGGTTTGTGGGTAAATTTATTGAAACTACCTGCACAAATGTAGAGAGACGATATTTATATTAAAAACTAATGATGAGACGGCTTATCGAAAAATATCATCAAATGCCACCCTACCCCAAAATTTACACATTTTAAAAATACATAGAATTTTGAAATACTTAACAGCCCCAATCTAAAAAAACTCAAATAGCAACCTAGGTTGTGTTGTACATCATTTAAAGGTCTTTAAAAAATAAACATTTTCTACGTTTAAAGTTTGTCTCTATCTCCAATGGTTTCAAAACTGTAGTACAAAAATAGATTTTTTAATAATTTTACTAAGTTAGTTTGAATTTTAATATCAAAACCCAATGAAAAAATGGAAAAAATTTGGACTTTTAAGTTTAATTTGTTTTTTAAATAATGTAATAAAAAACAGGATTTCTATCAGTGTAACATGTTTCAATAGCAATCTAACCGTGGTGTTCATGTTTTAATAATCCCAAATACACGAGTAGCCCCTGGAAGAATTTTGGAACCAATTCCTTGGTCTCTTATCTAATCTCTGTTATTATCGTGTCCCTATTCAGTTGTTCTTGTGACCACGTGGTATGAGGTAGATATTAGTTTAAATTTTTTTAAAGTACGTAGTGTAAGTTTTTGTTTGTTCTAATATGCAATTCTCAAATGAGGAGGGATTCCAGATGCTTATGGTATTAGGGGGATGTTTCCAAAATTACTCAGCTGCCGCTCTTCTTTATGCCCAATGTTACCCAGACCGCGAACATCACTCCAGGAACGTTTTTCAAAGACTTGCTAGTCGAGTTCGTGAAACAGGTCATGTTCAACCTGACCACAACAAAGGAAAGGAACTCGCTAGACCCGTGAGAAGTGATAGGGCACCCGAAGTTTTGGCAGCCTTTGAACTGAATCCGCATGATTCTACACGAAGAGTAGTTCTTGATTCTGGTATGAGTCAAAGATCTGTTTTAAGAATTGTTCACGATCATAAAATGCACCCATATAGGATGTCATTACATCAAGAACTCCATGGAGATGACTAACTTCATAGAATGAACTTTTGTTTGTGGGCTCGAGAAAAAACTACAACAAAATCAAAACTTACCGTACTACTCACCGTAACATTCTGTGGTGTGACGAGGCTACGTTTAGGAGTAATCGAGAAGTGAACCGTCACAATATGAGATACTGGGTGTTTGAAAACCCACACTGGATGCAAGAAGTGGACAACCAAAGGTACTGGACCCTAAATACCTGGTGCGGTATTATCGGTGACAAAATTGTAGGGCCATTCTTCTTTGACGATCGCCTAGACCGAGTAGTTTATATTAACTTTCTAATCGAAATTCCTGAGGAAGTCTTACAACGTATGTGGTTTATGCACAATGGGGGACCAGCACACTACGCCGAAGATTCTCGATTAATTCTAAATGAGCAATACCCTGACAGATGGATTGGAAGAGGCGGCCCTGTGAACTACCCAGCGAGATCTCCTGATTTAACGTGTATGGGATTTTACTTGTGGGGTAGACTAAAAGACCTAGTGTATAAATCAAGACCAACAACTAGAGAGGACATGATGTGGCGGATAAGGGAGGCTATAAACACGATCAGTAGAGAAGAGATAATGAGAGCTGTAGATAGCTTCACCTCAAGGATTGAACTCTGTCTGGAAAACAATGGGTTGCAGTTTGAGCACCGGTTTTAACTCTTCATGAGGTCAGTTACTAGGTTATTGTTAGTTTTAGTTTGATAATTGATAATTGTCATATTGATAATTTACCATGATGCTGCTGTAACATGGTAGATTTGTTTTCAAAACCAGTTTGAAGTGATTATCTTTTTTTAATAATGACAGGATATTCCTTCCTTCCATGGCACTCACATCAATGATTAAATAACAATAGGTTTTCTCATATACATTTTGAGCAATTTAAGTGTAAAACTTTTTATAATTCAAAATGTACTAATTTAATAACTGGGTAATTTTCCTGTTTCATGAGATACCTCAGCCCTTATCGTAAAACATTGTAGTTTACGGTGTTCCAATACCTTTTTAAATTTTAAAAGACTTTTAAAAATTGGGTACAGTATTTTTTTTTTCAATCATAAACATAAGAGACCACTTTACTGTAGCAACTTTTTTTTACTTGCACATTGCACTAACTTTTATAATAAATACATTGAGTAAAATTATTAAAAAATCTATTTTTGTACTACAGTTTCGAAACCATTGGAGATAGAGACAAACTTTAAACGTAGAAAATGTTTATTTTTTAAAGACCTTTTAAATGATGTACAACACAACCTAGGTTGCTATTTGAGTTTTTTTAGATTGGGGCTGTTAAGTATTTCAAAATTCTATGTATTTTTAAAATGTGTAAATTTTGGGGTAGGGTAGGGTGGCATTTGATGATATTTTTCGATAAGCCGTCTCATCATTAGTTTTTAATATAAATATCGTCTCTCTACATTTGTGCAGGTAGTTTCAATAAATTTACCCACAAACCCCTGATTTTTTAACGTTTTGGTGTACCCTGTACATAAGCGGCAAGATAGGTTCAAACTTTTTGCATCAAAATAATCAGTGAAGAAATACCTTTAAAATGAGGTATAACTCAACATACCTTTACGTTTGAAAAATTTTCCAAAAAACCACCCCTACCCCCCAAAAACTACCCTTTTGGGGAGTTTTAGAGATTTCAAAATAATTTCTCCAAATTCTTTGGGGTGGAAATAGGGGGTGTAAGTTGTTACGAATAATCTACCTCGTTTGGTTTGGCCGCTATACGTACTGTACGGGTGGTCTGCCTCACCCTGTATATTAACTTTATGTCTGGTAAACTGTTCAAAGATACGCTAAAAATATGATTTCAATAGTTTCACAATTCAACCTTCCATTCCGTGATGAAACTGATACCGATACTGCACTTATCGTTTAGGTTAATATTTTCGACAATTAGCTTTTGGAATTTCATCCTCCAATTTGTAATTTGTATCACTGATCTTGACATGCTTAGGACATCGCACCAATGCAAACCTTTTTCCTAATACTATTCTATATTAAATATTTTATTAAAATACTGTTTTTTATAATTACAAACTAATTTCAACTTTCTATACAGTTGTTTGTTTATTAATATAAAATTGTTGTCAATTCCTTTTGTATGACAGTTTTAATGCCATTTACGCCTTTCAAAAAATTAAGTTTTAAGTGCAACCACCTGTCCACAAACATTTAAGATATACACCTCCTAAGACAGGTGAGATGGGTCTCTATGTTTGTCAACAGAACCAATACATTTACGATGTGCTAAAGAATAGATAGTTTTCGAATTTGATTTTAATTTATTTCTTATTTAAAAACGATGCTCTGGCGTGATACGACATTTGAAAAGGGTCAAATAACTTTAACCAACGAAAGAATAACGGGTATTTTGTCTTTGGTATTCTCGTTTTACTTATATTTATATGTTACACGTTGCGATGTTGGCCGTTAATCGTAGACTAACTGGACTAACCTCCAATTTACACATGAGAGAACTACAAGAGATGTATTCTGCCCTCGCGAGGAAAAAACGCAGTATATACCAAAATTACATTAAGATATACATATCATTAAATTCAGAAAGAAATATTACTTTCTAATAAATTTAACTAGAATACAGTAGGTATATCTTTCGTTGTAAACACAATACAGGTTGCGTGAAATGTATTTCTTATCACATGTATTCATACATTCTGTTTTTACAGTGTCAATCTTCTTTGGTAAATTTATTTTAAATTACATGTAACACACATATTATTATTACAGTGTGTACAATATACTTTGTAAAGATGTAATAATAAATGCTTAACTTTGTTGTAAACACTAAACATACAATTACACTAGGCTAAAAAATTATTTACATACAATTAAACATGCTAATAAATTAATGGCTAATAAATTAAACATACAATTACTAACAAATTATTTATTTTTAGATAGTACTAAAAATAACAATTTCAGAATCCAGAAAAGTAACTTTGTATTATTAGATTCAAAAGAAGGACAGCTCTTCAAAATTATCCTCATTTTCTCAAGATCTATCATTTTATAGATACTGTGTTTTTTCGTGTAAAGGAAGTATTCCATATACACCTTAAAAGAATAATAAAATATGAAAACATACTCTCACTAATATATAATTTTACAAAACTGACTGCTTGCCCTAACCTAAATTAATACCTATATTACACTCCCCACCTGTCTCTTCAGTCTCGGGTCCAAATCCAGATTCATCATTTTGCAGATAATTGGAGCCAACTCTTCAGCCTACATATAGATGGTTGGTAAGTAAAAGTCTCAATGAAACTATCATTCACTTGAACCAACATAACTTAAGTTTATTTCCTAACATAGTTTACACATAAATACCTGATAATTAGTTAATACTAGTAGTAATACTTTTAGAGTCTAGATATTATTACTAATAGAGAATTTCCTAAACATAAATTAGGTTACTTTCTTAGTTAATGAAGTGATGTTCTTGACCATTGAGTATTTTAGATTTTGATACAAGATACCTTAAGCAGTCACAAAAGGCTGAGCAGGTGGTTTGGTATCCGTCTCTCCTTCGTCAGTCTTTGTTATTGGCAAGTTAACTAACTTATTTTATACATCTACACCTGCCAATAAGGCAATACGAGTACTATTACTCTATACAGTACTACTACTCCACGTGTCGCGTAACAGGGTTCGCTGAGGTTACTTGCAAAAATTTCAAGTCTGTAGCTCATTTCATTCTCTAGATGTCCTACGGACAGATAGGCAGACAGGCAAACCTTGTGAAAAGAACTTTTTACACCTCCCAGCTACACAAAAGAGAAATTGTATCCGCCTAATTAGTAAAAATCTTCAATGACGCCCACAAAATTCCATTGATGGAATGCAACTTCATTGCATCTATTCTTGTCAATGTAGAAATGTTTAAAAGTTTAGTGCAAAAATTTCAATATGAAAAGTTCCTCGAGAGATATGATGTAAGTGTTAGTATGTCACATTTGGATGTATAATATTAGGATATTACAATTAATGATTCTTATTTAAACCACTTGAATTTTAAATATTTATATAATTCCCTAAATACTTTTTTTATGATTTCTATTTTATCTATGCGAGAAATTGTTTGTAATTAATTGCAGCAAAACCTTAATTTAATATAGGTGTAAGGGCTACAGCATCATCTTTGTAGGCATAATACTGAAAGATACATGATCTAAGATACAACAAAAATATTATAGTGACGATAAAGAAAGGTCCTCTCTTTACTGCGTTAAATCAGAGACCAATGATTTATACTATTGAGAGAAACGATGTGTTGAGTTACTTCATTATGAAACGACTTTAAACAGGTAACACCAGATTTTGCAAAAGGATTTTGGATCTTTGCCTTCGCAAAGTGTTACAACAGAACGTTTCGAGTACAGGGATCAGTTTTCTTTCTAGTTGTCAAACCCTACAACATAACTTTAATAACCCAAAAAACATTTCAAAGGTGATGAAATACATCAATGTTAAAGCTGCAAATAGAAACATTTCACGCAAATAACATACAAAATTTGTTACTTAAAACTAACAAAAAGTCAAGAGAGCAACAGCAAAAAATTCACTACAGAAAAAAAGGATATTTCTGCAATCATCATGAGCAATTAATTATAGACAAAAAAAGCTTAGAGACTCGGCAACCCTAGAATTGAAATACGATATAGAACGGGACGGCGTAGATGGGAGAGGAATAAAAAAAACCTCGGACTACTGTAAGTTGTTTACTTCTACCACTATTTTTAGATCTCAAGGTCATCACGTGTCTCTGAAATTTGTCTAATAAGATTCAATTTTAAAATTTCAGCTAATTTCAAGAATTAAGTAACAATTACTTTTCTTCGTGTTGTTTCTCTCGGGTTAGTGCTATAAACTTACCGATCTAGTGACGTCTGTGCTGGAGTCAAATATAAGAACTAGGGCTAAGAAGTATGTTAAGGCCCAAAGCCCATCGTTGACAATGAACGGGATATCACGTTTTACTACGCGCTGGAAAAAGTAGAAGAGGATGGTAGTCATTTGGACAATTAACGTGAAGATGGCAGCTGTAATCTGGTCGCTGTAGAAAATGTTTGCTTCATTTGTGGCATCACACAGCAACCAGTAGGATTTTTGTAGAACGGTAATTGTTTGATATGGCGGTGATGATCCAACTACAACAAATAAAATCATTAAATAATCATCAGATAAATTAATATACAACTTCTTATGAACCTTGTATTCATTCATACTTACATGGTCCTAGACCGACGGCAGGAAGGTTTTTATTTAAACCTGGATTTAATAATTTCTTCAGTTCATGAATGATCTTCGCATTAACCATTCTAAATCTTGTAGAAATTTTCTGGGCGACCTGAGTGAATTGAACCAACAGAACGCCAAAAACAAAATACATGGTCATGTAGAAGAAATAGTATACCGTGAAGTAATCATCCTGCTGTAAGTTCATCTATTTCAATGATGTAAACTTATATTGAAGTATCGTTTCTGTCACGATCACCATTGCAGTGAGTGTAAATACAATCAAAACCTTTACTCTTGCTCGGATTTCCCGTGGCTTTTGAAGAATATTCTTATCGATGGTTTCCAAGATATAACAGATGTTCATGAATCTTGGATATCTCCTAGCATTATTTATGAGTACGATCGTAACCAACACTATGAGAGTTACAAAATCCAAAATAACTGTCAGGATAATAGTATTGTGGGAATTGTCAGTTATTTTTGAAAGTATCTTGTATAGCCATAAGCTCGATGACAGAATTTGTATCATTACTATTATTGAAATTCCAATGAACAAAGATAAAGAAAAGGTTAAACGTTTCTTTTGTTTATAGTGCCGCTTATATTTCAGTGGAAAAGCTCCAAAAATTTGACTGAATATAAGTACTTCTGTTGGTAAAATATCCATTTGTGCCTCAACCTTATGAAAATGTTGTCCTTAAGTTTGCAAATAGAAAACTTGCTTTAATTTTAAATGCACGCGATAATTACAATTGTCCAGGACAATGGTCATGTCTGTCATCATAAGGTAATTTCACTGCCTTTGTTGTGAACTTATAAAATATTTATGGTCTATCAAATTGATTCTAGAACACAAAAGTAAATTGATTTCTTTATACTCTAATAACATGTTACTATTAACATTATTTTATAACAAACCTTGAATTGTGAATTTCGACTTAAAGCTAATGCTGCAAGCAGTAGCAGACTGTTACAATATCAAGAATACTAAAAACTGCTGAATTTGAAGCCTAAAATATTTATATCTTTTAGGCTGATATTGAAATGTAAAACGTGCACCACTAACCCTACTTTCAGATACAATGCATTACCACGATTCCCTTATTCAATACTGTGTCGCTTGGTGGAAAAGTAATGAATATTTTAAAAAAAGAATTGGGGAGCACCTCCACTCCGGCTTCTTTTGTGGACTATTACTTTTGGTGAAATACCCGTACAAGAAATCGATCACTATATTTTGGTATACATAATATATAAAATAAATAATACTAAGTAAAAATAAATTGTTTTCTATAAATCATATGTAGAAGCTACTGACAACTTAAAAAAACTATCGCAGACATATATACATACAATAAGGGCTTAGCATATTTTATAAGTATGCTAACAAACTGTTACAATATAAATTGTTATGCCGATCGAGGACAGCACTGTGTTTGTTAAAAATCGACATTTTCACCCTTGGTTTCTCTCCATCTTAACTGATTAACAGCCGTACTTGTAAATTTGTTATAATGGTGTTATTTTATTAATAAGTTAAATATAGGTTAAAACTGTTTTGTTAATTATTTGTGTTTTTTATACAATTATACATATACATGAATTAGTTTAAATTATTTATCTACGAGTATCTCTTTATCTATATTCCTCATCACGTCGGTCATTTCTCTATTGTTATCATTATTAATGTACAGGTTTCTACACTATACTGTATTATTGTTTATATTTTAGTAAGTCATTCTATTTGGTACGATATGTATTTGTTGATTTTAATTTAGTTTTAACTTCATTAACTAGCCTTGGACATCTAGTAGCTTAATTTTAAGTAGTCCACTTTTCTTAATGTATTTAATAGCAACTAACCTGGCGTAATGCATGTAATATTTTTAATGCATATTTTTTTAACTGCTCAATAAAATTATTTATGATTTACAGCCCATTACTGCCTTTACTTCATGCTAAAACCCATTTGCACTATATCAATTTAGATTATTTCTTTTTATTTAAAATCAATATATTTTTAGTATATACAGTTATAATGCAGTTTATATTACTGGACAATTAATAGACTGTCAGTTACTTAGCTCAATACCGTGCCTGCCCCAAAACAAACCTCCCGTCCTGCTGCGCGGTTGGAACAGCGACCAATCTGGTCGCTGGGTTGGAACGTGTTTTTTGTACACCGTCTGATTTCCAACTTTTTATTTAAGCTATTAAAAGTTGTTTAATTCTGAGTTGGTAAAATTGGTGATATTATTTGCCATCCTTGTTGCTAATGAAAAGAAACTAATTAAAACAAACAATACATTATACTAAAGTAATTGGAATGGAGACAAAACAACACTTTTACATACATTACAGAAGAAATAACCAGCTGCTCAAATTAATCAGATCATTGACTTTAAATCAGCTGTTCAGAGTAAACCAGTTTAGAAAACTATACTTCCTGTTGTGTAGTGTGTAAAACATGGTATTATGTTTAATAGTACTAATCAGTTGTTTTTATCCGATTTTAATGAAACAACCACTGTTAGATTTAGAATAAAGTTTAAAACATTTTAATATTCTTGTAAAATTTTCATACAGAGTATCGATTTTGCTGAATTTAACATCAAAATTTATGATTGGCTGCCATTTTGAAACGGGTAAAGATAATTAATTCATATTGTTTTCTCAAATGGGCATAAAAATGGCCAACACTGTAAAGTTTCATAAATTTATCTTTACTGGTATAAAAGATATAACTTTTTTGTTAAAACTCACATACAGACAGATAGACGGAAAGCTAAACGTTTTAGGACATACCTCAATATGAATTTTTTTGCTCATTTTCACGTCTAGAACAAAATACCAAAATATTGGAACACCTTTAGGAAACACCCTGTATATTGAGATTAGTTAGATTTAAAACTTCAATATATAGAGATGAAATTAGCATTGAAGTAACGGTACATTCAAGGGAATGACAAAACTTCGTTTTATAAAGGAATTCAATATTCAAATATACATAATGGATAATACCTCGAAACAAGGAAATTCCTCAGGGATTCTAAAAATGTTGTGCTGTTGAGAATTGTGTGATTATAGGAGTAGTTTGATTGTTCAATATAACTCACTAGGCAGTCACAGTGACTAACACTGACCCTGACTGCGGTAGACGAACCAATGCGCCAGGTTCAGTTTGATTGTTCAATGTCACTCACTACACAGTCACAGTGACTAACACTGACAGTGACTGCGGTAGACGAACCAATGCACCAGGATCAGTTTGATTGTTTAATATAACTCACTACACAGTTACAGTGACTAACACTGACACTGACTGCGGTAGACGAACCAATGCACCAGGATCAGTTTGATTGTTTAATATAACTCACTACACAGTTACAGTGACTAACACTGACACTGACTGCGGTAGACGAACCAATGCACCAGGATCAGTTTGATTGTTTAATATAACTCACTACACAGTCACAGTGACTAACACTGACACTGACTGCGGTAGACGAACCAATGCACCAGGATCAGTTTGATTGTTTAATATAACTCACTACACAGTCACAGTGACTAACACTGACAGTGACTGCGGTAGACGAACCAATACGCCAGGATCAGTTTGATTGTTTAATATAACTCACTTCACAGTCACAGTGACTAACACTGACACTGACTGCGGTAGACGAACCAATGCACCAGGATCAGTTTGATTGTTTAATATAACTCACTACACAGTCACAGTGACTAACACTGATAGTGACTGCGGTAGACGAACCAATACGCCAGGATCAGTTTGATTGTTTAATATAACTCAGCCACAGTCAGTTACTATACACAGTAGATCTGATCTTTCTGAAAACTTTATTACAAGTGTAATTATAAAGTATATAAGTAAATAAAGTATATTATATAAGTTAAACGCAGCTTGGAATCAAATTTAACACATATACCTACGTATATACTACACAGAAAACCGATTTATGAACGCATATATGAATTTTAGAATCATACTGCAGAGTTATTGAAAAGCATACTGATGTTGTTATTTTAATAGTTTTTAGTGAAATATTAACCTATTAACATTTAATATGTGACCATACATTTAACGTTAGCCCACTGCTTAGAAGCAATTGTTTCTCTGCCTTAAGACATGTTATAAGTGATACTTTTCATGAAACTACAAAAAAATTAAACAACTTTTCTACATTTTACCAGATTAAATTTTTAATAATAGTTTATAAAGTAAAACAATTATTAATTTGTTTTGTACAGTGCGCATTCAACGCTTTCCGTTGATTTAAATTAAACAATTGATTTGATAGTGACAATGCAAATTTTTAACCTTTATCGATTAGTTTAACTACTCTTATAGCTAAATACCGTAAACTTCAAAATAATAACTAAGGTCGTCGTCAAACACCTCTGATTTGGCTTTATTTGTAACTATATTAATAAGAAGACGCAACTTAATATGGTTAAAGTTTTAAAATATTGATCTGAATTAAGAGTCATTAAAACAGTATTAAATCGGATCTGCCTGTAGATTATTGAGACTATTATGACTATAGATAGTAATAAACCATACCAAGGTATCCTATATGTGTACTAGTAGGATACTTTCGATTATACTGTTGTCATACTATACAAATAAAAATAGAAATGTTTATACAAAGGCAATCGCTTAAGAACGGCTGGACCGAGGTGGCCATTTCTAGTAAGTAATAAAATATTTTAAGTTTCTCATAGATTAAACTTTCATTTTAACTGTAAAACCAAATTCTTCGATTATTACGTCATTTGCTATTTTTGAATCCGCGATCACGAGTATTACAAATAACAAGAAAATATTCAACACAAGGAGGTAGTAAAGAGTGTTTTGTACGCGGAATGTCACACAATTGACACCTCAATAGGGTTAAGTTTATAAACCTCATTAAAGAGTTTAAGAACAGTTTATTCAAGGAAACTTAAAAACCTGCCAACACTAAAAGCTTGTCATTTTGCCAAAGTTATGTAGCTGCCAAGATTTATCTTTTATTCACTATATCATCAATGGGTAATTTTCAAACCTGAAACATTCCACTACGAGTAGCATGGACGCTAACATAAAGATAGAAATCTTCTGTAAGAGGGAGGGAAATGGCAAAATATGGACAGTCTTGTTATTGTCGACAGGGGACAGGGAGTCTACATCCCCTCCTAATAACACAACATTGTCTATGCTCTTGTACCCAAACTCTATTGTTAGCATTTCTATATTATACTCCTTTATTTCTATATTACACTCGTTATAAATGCCGGGTATCTAAATACATCCACCCAACCCACTTCAGCTATTATTATAAATAGAGATGGAATGATTTACTTTGGAGGATGTTTATATGACCAACCAGGGAGTTGTTTTATATAAGAAAAGTTTTAACTCTGTCTCTCCCCCCCTCACCCAAATGAAGGATTTTAATTTGAACCCCTTGCAATTAGCAACGTGGACTGTGCCAAAGTGGGCTGGTTGTGTCTCACATACTAACTGGTAACCAATAAGTTGTAACGTGACAAAAACGTTACACCAATATTTGTATTTCTAATACTTCCTAATTGGCTTTGATCAGACAAAACAAAACCTAATAAATACTATGTTAATCATTGATAATTATTCGTATAATAACTTTCTTTATGCTTTTGTCTCATAAATTCTAAAAATAACTGGTGAGTCAATGTTTTATCTGCTTAACAATCAATTTAAAGTGACTTAAACTTTGGGGGTTTTATAAAACAATTAAAACTCTAATTAGCCACCAAATTTGATAGCGTAACATTAGAGAGTTTAGAGTTTTTTAATCAATAATTTGTATAATTCCTATAAAATAAGGTGTCACTTGCTAGGGGTTCCTAATTTAAAATTTTGACAACCCCAAAAAACCCCGATTGGGGAGGAGTCAAAACTGTTTATACATAAAAAAAGTTGTTCAGCTTTACGTCCTTTATGACTCCCCAGGAATTTTGGGATTTTCGAGAAAGCTATTCCATTATATACTTGGGCATGCATAGCCAAATAAACCTACAATTTGTAATACAATATTCAAATTGAAATGTCTTTATTAGAGGTGAAGGTAGGACTGCAAAGTCCTCTCTACCACTAACCTCTGTCCTCTCTGTCTTGTTGTGAAGAGACATCTTCAGTGAACAGATGTTAAACATAAACTGCCAATAATGCATATCCGCCTGTACAGGTGTGACGAGTTGGGTGTGGATATTAATAGAAGCTTAACCTACCAACTACCAATACGACTAACAGTGATCAATATGGCTTCTCTACCCACAGGCTGCCAGTTTTTTGACAATCGTATGCTATATTCTTTGTTGCGGTAATTATTTCTTGATTCCGGGTTAACATGTGTGGTACCTCAGAACTTATTATACGAATTCAATTGTATGAACCTAAATTTCGACGTGGTGTGAACTACCATAGATAACTACCATAACTAAGAACTACGTTACTAAATATAACTAATGACTAAGGATTATGTATATCCTTATTCGTTGACATGATTTATTTACAAAAACCAATCGAGCAATGTGGTAACTGATGAATAGGAGTGGAATTACGACTAATTAAAACCGTTAACATGTATCCTGGACTTTTCATGTAATTTTGAATTATTCTAGATGTAGTAGTGTAACAACAATACACGTCTAAATAAAAGTCTTGTCGCTGTTACAGAAAAGTTTGAGTGGCGTGTCGGCTCCTGTTTGTTGTCGGGATTTATTGTTTCCACTCACGCCCTCAATCTCAATGTCCTCTAATTAAAACCTCATTTCAACGCCTCTTGAGGATAAAACTTATTTTTAGCAAGTGAGAAGAAATATATTAAGATGAAAAATAAATTTTGGGAACATTGTGTTGCTTGCTTGTGCATATCCCAAATGCAAAATATATTTATTTTATATAATAGATTGCTTTTCCCTTTATCCAAACCGTTAATTATATTTTCTTTTATGTTATAATATTTAATTTGTTTCACGAGTTGTGCTACACTTAAATATCAGGCTTAGTCAAATATTACTAAAACACCTACAAGTAGACCTCGTCAATACATTTAATAATACTTGAAATATCACTGTAAACCTAATATATATTTAATGTTTTCTATATAATATTCAACTTTCAACATAGAAATAATCTTAGACGATATTATTTTAGAGATGATTTTACTTACTGTAACTAATTATATTATTATAATAATTGGAAATTCTTTTCAAGCTTGAGTACACAATGCAATGCTATACGTTCGTAGATTATTTCATAACATGGTTAAATTTGCAGCTTGTTATATTAGTTCGAAAATAATAACAATTTGGCTCAGAATTTATAAGATATACAATAATTTAAGGATGAGAGCAAGATTATGAGACTGGTTATATTTCAAGTGAAAAATATTTCAAATATTAATGTTACAGATTAAAAAAAAAACTATTCCCGATTTACAAACTGTCCTACAAATATACGCGGGAACACTATCATAGTTGTTATAAATCTTGCAAAAAAGTATATACATGTAATATAGAAAAGAACTTTCTGACACCTTACAAAGCGTATGAGCAATTTTACAATAAGTACGTCTGGGAAGCAGTTGAGAGTATTCACAAAGAAGGCAGAAGAACTGCTTCGACTTTACTACTGAAAGTAAAGGATTTACTACTATTCGAAGCTTTGTCACGAAGTCTTTATTGAACTATCTTTGATTCACAATTTTTATATAAAATATGTTATCAGAGCTTTAAAAAAACTTTCGTCTTATTAAGCTTTTATTATGAATTTAAAATTACTGAAATTTGTACTTTTATTTTTTTATACTTGAACAAAATAGAATGTTGGACATGGAGAGAATTCGACAATCTACTAGCTACTTAGAATTAAACTGTTTTGTTGATATGTTTTGCTAAATAAAACAAAATAAACATAACTTTTACATGGATTTGTATTATTACTGGACAAAGTCGTACTAATAATTTGTGGACACCCCGTGCATTCATAGTTCCATATTATATAATAACTATTCTCTACATATGTACAGATCTTTGAACAACAAATAATTTGGTTTGATCGATTTCATAATCATAATAGATAATACATAATCATAAAAAAATTTATTCAATATCATCGAAGGCATGATTTAAGACTCCGCTGTACTGGCGGCAATTTTCATTTAATCCGGTAAGTAAAATGTTAAATTTTAAGCACTTTTGTATAAAACTTAAAGTTTCTAACTGTTTTTATAACATAAAAATCCAAGATTATTTAAATTTTTCATGTTTTTTTTTACTATACTAAAAGAAGTTTCTTTCTTATTACTGTGGGATTCATATTACCAAAATACGTGAACTTTTTTAAAGAATGTACTAACCCAATTTTTTTAAATTATTTATGGACAATGTCAAATTATTTGAATAAAATCTTATTAAATCAAAAAAAAAACTTATTACACTATTTTATGCAATGAAGGCAATGGGTGTATTAATATTGTATTATAAATAACAAAATTGGAGAGCATAACACCACTTTTACCTCTACATTATTTGCTTTAGTTCGTTTACATTTAAATATAACTGATTTCGTTAAATTATGTTGCATGGTTTTATCGAAGTTTGCTTCACACTCACAGGCCAGATATCTAGCAGACAATGGTATGTTTAATTCCCGCGTTTTCCGTAGATGCGGAGATGCGGAGAAACCACGTAACGTCGTATCAGGTCTCTATCTTCTCTTCTGACCCTCATTTCCTCTTGCACATCCTTCTCTTCTGAATTTCGTACATGGATATAGGCCGGTCTCTTTATCAAGGTGTAGGACTTTTGTCCTCCCTAACCCCCTCCGGGTTTCACTTCTGCTTACACCATACCGTGCTGCATAACTTAGTATTTGTCGATGTGATTGTTTTCAAGAACAGTGACTGTGGGTGTGCAAAACCCCCGCTTTATCTTTCCTCTACGCTGCCAGTTTTGTGAACTATGATTATACCCGATTAACCCATTCGGTTTACTCCATTACTCTTAAGAGCCCAGATATTGTCATAATTCTTTCGTTGTGAGGTGGAAACTCCACTGATATACTGTGTAGCAGATGAAGAAAGATTAACAGTCCTATAATTATATTTCTGGTTGTTATGTAAAGAATACTATCTGTAATACTTCCTATTTGCTCTCTCCTAACCGGTTGTATTAACTTGAATTTTACTTTATTTTTTACTTTGACTTACTTTTAGGTTATTTCATTACAAACCTGCATTTACAGCTCTATTTGCCTATTCTATAATTTATTGGGTTAGTCATGTCTCAACAAGTCTTAAGTTTGATGGGGAGTTGTGACTCATACTCTACTAACCATAATTTATATCCAACTTGTCATTAAAATCATTATTATAAGAATAAATTAATAGTTAAATGTTCATTTTCTTCCTCTCTAATAAATATGATCGGAGAGTTCCAACGAAGAGGACGGAACCGGACTGACTTTGTCTGAGGTCATATTTAAGGTCTTCTACTCGGTGGTCTTTGTTTGCGTACTCCAAACGTCTTTTCCAGTGAACAGAGTTTAAATCTCGTTTTTTAATTTGTTTTTTTTTTTTTTAGTGAAAACTTCTTTAGGCGCGTTGAGCGTTTTGGTAGAGGGTAAAATCCTCGGTTCGCGTCACCGACATGCTAATGATACTAACCTGCATGAAAAAGTCAGTCTCGCTGTGTTAAAACTGTCCCGGCGGAGTATGAAAACAGACTGCGAAAATCAGTGACCTTTACGGCTTCCTCTCGCGATTTAAAAGTGAAGCCAATGTCGTACAATTCTGTAAGATGCGTCAAATTAAAGCTCTTAATATTGGCAATCTATTGGTTACATTTTTAAATATTAAAAAAATTTCGAAATAATTTTGATTATTGTTTACATTTTACATAGCGTTTACAATGACAAGAAAAAAGTAGTAAGCGAGGATTTTTTTTTTTTTTTGGTCAGACAAAATTTGTCAGCGAGAAAGTTGTGTGAAAATAGATGAATATTCTTTTTGTAATTTATCATTTTTTTATTGGAAGTTTAGTTTAGCCTGTAGTAGCGTATGAAGTGATGAGTGAACGTTTCTGCCGGAACTGTAGTTGGGGCATTGGCTCACTGATACCGTATTAACTCAATAAATTAGTTTATTGTGCAATAAAAATACCTTTACGAAAGAACCAAGTTAATTTAACTAATTTATTAGTTTTAAAAATATTGTGGGTTTAATTGTTATTGCAATTATATACTTTATCCGTAGCAATAACTGTATTATTTACAACGGTGTTCAACTCACTGTTGTTCACTCGGTGTTTACTCACGTATTCTATGTTTAACTAACTATTAATATTGAGCAATTACAACATATTTTTATACAGATAAATGAATAATGGAAAACAACGAATATATTTTTAAACATTTTTAATATTTCTACGAATATTTGTATTTAAAATTTAGCATTATTCATTTTAATTATGTTTTTAATATTTAACCTCTTCGTCATGAAATGAGTATTATTACGGTATAAGATTTATCTTACTAGCGTGGTAAAATAGATTTCTAGTTATTTGATAATATTTTTTCGTGGATTTTAAAATTGGAAAATTAAAAACGAGTCACATTTACAATAAAATTACAGATGTACTGCTACTATAACGTATTGTTAATTACTCTCAACTTAATAGTTCCGTTTTCACTTCTATCGGCAGTCCCACGACTGCTACTGTTTTTTTTGTCGTTAAATTGTTTTTAAGTTAATATTTAATACCGTTGTTAAGTTTTACAAAAGTTGTAAAGTGTGCTTCGTCAACCTTATGGGAGAATAAAAAAATGTGTTCACCTCACACTAGCAGTTACAATGATACCACTGATAATATGAACGTTATGTAAATTACGAACGTATATTGTAAAATATATTTCGTCGTTCACACTTGATCTCAATTGAAATTTACCATACCACAATTCTACTATTATTTTTTTCTGCCTATCTCAATTTAACTTACTTAAACATGACAGCTTGTGTGATTCGATACGAATATCGAGTATATCAATTAAATTTACTTTCTTAGTACGATCCGAGAGTAGTGTCCAGTTATAAAACCGTAATTAGAAATTTTTAAACAAAATCTCTACATGATGCTAAATTATTAAAAAAAATCAAAAATGCTGTAATAGTTATACAGGCCGTTTTTATTAAATAAGTAGATTAAATAAACTGTTTTCGACCAGAAAATACGATGTGTTAACCATCCCAAGTTACTTGGCTTTTAGCGATAAAATGTTTCTCATATGGAATAAAACACGTTCTCAAATTAAACCTATATGTTTCTAGTTTTATAATTGTATTGTCTCTATTATTATGTTGTTCACGATACCATTTGTATTGATCGTTAAATATGTAGATTAGAGCGCAGAACGTAAAAAAAGCAATTTTTGTAATCGATAAAAGTCAAATGTTTTCATAAAGGGACCTTAACGGAAAAGTTAGAATATCACAACTTTCTTCCTTATAAAATATATTTTCATAAATTTTTAAGCAGAGCCATTTCTGTCGAAGGTTTCCCTAGACTTGTTCTAAAACGAAAAATTCTAGTTATTGGTGCCTATTCGTGAATTCCAGCCTTTACACCGTGCACTCTTGAGACTCATTTTCACAATAGTATTTCGGAAATAAAATATTGGACAGACAAAGATTGGACTATGAGATTACGTAAATAACGTGAGTCTATCATACCATTTTCATTCGTGTATTGATTATTTTACGTGTACGGTAAAGTAATATCTTCTCTTATTGCAGAGACTAGAAAATTATTTACAACAGTAACAAGTATTTTTTTCTAAAAACAACAATACTAGGGTTACCCGAAGAAACAATATTAGGAAATCGAGGTTGGCGATGAGAGGTGGAAGTCTGCCAACACACTTGATGTTATATGTAAGAAATGTTACGTCCTTATTTTGTCCTTGTGTTTACAAAATAACCTAATTATCTTTCTTATTGCGATAAAAAATTGACGTTTAAATAGTATAAATTACTTGAATAAAATCCGGATATAATTAATTATAGATAAAGAAATTCCACTGTATTAATTTTATATTAAATTAGTTAATACAAATCTTAGCTCAAACCTTGATTGCTGTATTTGATTATTCTTAGCGGAGTAATGTGGGAGTCTGTGAGTCCAATCTTTCCTGAATTTGTGGTAGCTGGAGTAGATTTTTACCAGAAGTGGAACTTTTCTTTTCTAAAACCTTTTGTCATCTGTTACTTTGTTGCTTCGGTAGAATTTCATTCTCTAAACTTTCCGGACTCTGTTTGTGACCATAAAAAGTGGGTTCGTATATATAAGCATTTAGACACTTACCTGCTTCGTTGTGAAAGGGGCCAAAGTACTAGTTAATAAATATTTGATCCATGAAATAACTGAACAGAATTTTACTAGCCATTGATATACTGTTTCCTTTGCAAGACTTACAAACATACGTGTATTTATATAAGTAGGAAAGATTTTCTCGGCCATGCAGCTCAATGCCTTCCGTCCAAAAGATTGTCAATAACTGTGTTTGGTTAAAATACGTGTCAAACATACGTAATGTAAAACTTCACCGGCTCATATGTACAAGCCTGTTGTCACGTTTCACGAATTCATATGCTCAAACCATTGTCAAAATGTCACGGATTTATAACAGTTGAACACTTATAATCATATTTAAAGGATTCAGATGTTCAAACCTATTGTCAAATTTCACAAACTCGTGTTAAAAACTATTTTCAAATTTCATTACTACATAACAGGTTTAAAAGTATTGTCTAATTCCATGTACCCATTTTAAAACCAATTTTCAAATTTCATTAATAACTAGGTTGGACGTATTGTCAAATTACACGAAATCGTGCGTTTAAACCCATTGTCAAATTTCATGGATTCGTTATAGATAAAAACCTGGCATAAAAGATGAAACTTCTTTTTTCCAAAGGCACTCTACTACAACCCGTTGTTGAAATGCATTCATTGAACGCACAAGTTAATACTTCCTAGGGATATTTGAACTCACTAGAGGAAGTTAATGAAATCTTTTTACCACTATAAGAAGCAGCATGCGTAATAGGGACAGGAACAAATGCGGTATCACATTAGGGGTGTGAAAACCTGACAGGGGTGGCCAGACTGATATTATCTGTGAGAGGTTTCCACCCTAAGTATTCTCTGTAGTTTTATGTTAGTAGATCTCCCAGAATGTTTTGATCCCTGTGTCACTTTATATTTTATTATTGGCAATTGTCACTGTCTTGCTCACGATGTAGCCTATTTCTGTATTCCATAATATTTTTTTTTTTAGATTTCATTCAGGATAGCAACTAAATGGCACAATATATGAGTACGCTACACCCATATGACTCACAACATACTTCCAAGAATGTGTTCAAATTTTCAATTTTATAGCTCATGTCACATGTTAATATGTTGTATTATTGTACTCAGTTTATTTAAAAAAATTCATTCTGTGATTCTCTCATTGCCATCATGAACAATGTAAAAATGATCAAAATCGCTTAGTCAAAGGCTCGAACTCGATGTAAAATTCAAGGCTGTAGATCAAGTCGTTCGTATCTTACCGTGCGGACAGACAGATATAAATAAAATTTGTCCACCCCACCAGTATACAGGGTGGAAAAAAAGTATGGAAACGCTTTCACTAATTTTGTATGGCTTCACTTATACAAATTAAATTTTGTACATCACCACTTGTATTAAGAACCTAGTTTTTGAGACCAGTGGGGACATTTTATCTTTTCAGGGGGACGGCCCGTGAGGAGTCGGACGAAAATCTTAAATGTAAGCATAGGCCGAGTTTGATATCAAATTAAAGGTCTAGTAAAGAGAAACTCATTACCGCAAACCGCACTTAAAATGGTTGACCCTATCCAGAGTACGGGCCGTTTGAATTTCAGAAGTAACGTTTGATTAATTATTATTTTTCCGCAATTTCACAGTCTCAAGTGAACTGTTCTGACTGAAAATGACACTTTATGGTACACAATTATCCAAAAGAATTAAATTAAAAATTATCTATGTATTACAAAAAATAACCATACCTTTTAAATGAGGTGCTCAAACTGCTCTCCGAACACTTGTTGGCAATGAGCTAGTCTATTATAAAAACCTACTGCAGTCACATTTTGAAGCATCTCGGGTGTAATTCTTCTTGCTTCTTCTAATAAACGATTTGTCAGTTCCTCAATGTTGGCTGGTTTAGTTTTATACACATTATCTTTTAAGAAGCCCCACAAAAAGAAATCTAGTGGATTAAGATCCGGTGACCTAGCCGGCCACTCAACGGTACCCCTGCGACCAATCCAATGGTTAGGAAACACTTCATCTAACAGATTGCGCACACCCGCAAATAGTAATGGGGCGGTGCTCCATCTTGCTGAAACCATACTGCATTAAAATTTGCCCCAAGAAGAGCACGCACTGCTGGCAAAATGTTATTTGTCAACATATTGAAATAAATTTCGCCTGTTAGATTTCCATCTATCACAAACGGTCCTACAATGTTATTGTTTATTATTCCAGCCCACATATTCACTTTCTGAGGCCTTTGTGTGTGGCCTTCTATCATCCAGTGTGGATTATGGTCGGCCCAGTAACGGCAATTATGCCTATTAACTTGTCCATTAACAAAGAATGTAGCTTCATCTGAAAACAATATCGAACTTAAAAAATTTTGAATTTCGTCACACTTTCTCATCATTATTTCGCAAAATTCAGTCCTTCGATCAAAATCATCCTCTGCAAGTTCTTAGGTTAGGGTTATTTTAAAAGGGTGATACTTGTTTTTGTGTAAAAACATTCAACACTGAGCTATGGCTCATATCAAGATCTTCTGCAGCCACTCTGGCCGAGGTGCTGGGATTTTCAACAAATGTTTGGAGTACATCCAAAGATTTTTGTTCATTTGTAGCCGATTTAGGCCTGCCACTTCTTTCGCGATCTTTGACTGTTCTAGTTTCCTTCAAATCTTTTTACTGTCTTAAACACTGTTGACTTACTAATTGGGGGTCTATCAAGAAAAGTGTTATTAAACAAATGCGCTGTTTCTTCATAGGGACGAACTAGATTCCCATACCCACGCATCATAAGCAGCGTGATTGTCTCAAACTCACTAAGTGACATTGCTTTTAAAACTAGTAGAATAAAATGTAAACACTTAAGTAAAAAAAATTTATAACTATCGCAGTACCTTCTAGTGAAGACTTTAAACTTTAACTTACGTGGACGAAATTATAACGTAGACTAAAAACCAAGTTGATATTAAAAATACAAAACTGTGGAATTTTGATGTGACAGTACTGTTTGTATTGCCTAAACCAGTTTATGTTTGCCTGAGATAAAAGGGCTGGAGGGACTGGACCTTGACCTCATGTTGATAAGGAGTTACGGTGGTATTATTGAATACTCTCAGTTTCTTGAAGACAAGACAGGAAAACCCCTATTTAGTGTTATCCAATAAAAATTATTTTTTGTTGGAAAATTGTTTTTCAAATTTACATAACCGACTTAATATACTACTGAAAGTAAATTAGTTACTTCACAAGACAAAATTACTCAATTTCTTTGTCATGAAATTCATACGGTCCGTACTCTGGATAGGGTCAACCATTTTAAGTGCGGTTTGCGGTAATGAGTTTCTCTTTACTAGACCTTTAATTTGATATCAAACTCGGCCTATGCTTACATTTAAGATTTTCGTCCGACTCCTCACGGGCCGTCCCCCTGAAAAGATAAAATATCCCCACTGGTCTCAAAAACTAGGTTCTTAATACAAGTGGTGATGTACAAAATTTAATTTGTATAAGTGAAGCCATACAAAATTAGTGAAAGCGTTTCCATACTTTTTTTCCACCCTGTATATGCTTCACTAACGCTGAGACAAAAATCCAGGATAACAAACCGTTATCAGATCCATAAATGAACCTTTATTTGTTCAGAGTTTTGCTCTACATTAGGTTCATTTTAAGTAATTATAACAAAGTTTATTCTCATTTCAAAATTATATAAAGGAATTGGAGAAAACGCACAAAGTACTGTGAAGACAGAAATTGATTATAATTATAATATATGTAGTATTTATTACAAATATATTTAAAGGTACGCAGTAGAAGTCAACGTGAGGTTCAGTGCAGGTTAGAAGGACCCGCTGTATAGAACTGTATCAGCACTACAAGATATGTGGTCACCATTCCAACAATCTGTGCAGACAGAAATTTGATTAGTATGTCATTACGAGACCTCCATTAATAATACTAACATCACTATGTTACTACAGATAAAGAATAATATGTTTACCGATGTTATCATTTCGTTGTTAATCTGAAAATATCCTTTGGCAGAAAATCCTACTTTGATGTTGGATAGTTGCAGCAGAAATATCTCCAACTAAAACATAATTATTAGTAACTATAAAAACACATTACAGTGGCCCTAAACATATGCACATATGTTTGTAAAGTATTTTACTTTGTGCGTGGTCAATTTTTTTACGGGATAACATTCTAATCGTATTCCCTGTTACTTGTTATCGTACAGTTTCAGGAATATAAAAACAAAACTCAATGCCTTAGCAATTATTATTACAGATCGAGTATTCAAAGATACAATTAGGACCGTGATCGAGCAGCTTCAGAATGCATCATTTTGTTCTCGCGTGAAGGAACTGGTTCTATACTTCACGTTAATATTACAAATATTTGGGACTTTAGTGCCATCTTCCACTTTAATATTTTCCTTGCCAATTTCTAAATGTTAAGAAGAAATTTCGAACCAATTAAAATATATGGTCAAACTAAAATGACTATACAATCGCTCTGTGGACTCTTGGAATATATTGTTCAGAAAAATTATAGATGGTTATAGAAGAAATACCTCCTACCACTCATCAAGTACAACTTAGGTCCGTCAATAGATAACCAACATGTTATAAATTATTTAAATAGACATTCATACAAAAAAGAAATTTTTACATACCACGGAGTACAAAAAAGAAATTTTGTTCACCTACTGAGAGATGGGCTTCAATGACGTCCAGCCAAATTCTATAGTTGGAAATTCACCTTCATAGAAATCATTCTTGTCTAAGTAGAAAAAAATTTCATGCAACATTTAATGTACACAGATGAAATGTTTATCGAGACTTCTTGCGACATGATAAAGTCACATTTTCGTTCTATAAGTTAGATTTCATAACAGAGTGTCTAAATAATAAAAGTAACAGTGAACTCGAGAGGGTACTGTAACACAAGAGTGAGTTAAAATCTTATTTTGTCTCTGAATTTTAATGTTTAATAATAAAAGTTATGGTGAACTCGAGAGGGTACTGTAACACAAGAGTGAGTTAAAATCTTATTTTGTCTCTGAATTTTAATGTTTAATAATAAAAGTTATGGTGAACTCGAGAGGGTACTGTAACACAAGAGTGAGTTAAAATCTTATTTTGTCTCTGAATTTTAATGTTTAATAATAAAAGTTATGGTGAACTCGAGAGGGTACTGTAACACAAGAGTGAGTTAAAATCTTATTTTGTCTCTGAATTTTAATGTTTAATAATAAAAGTTATGGTGAACTCGAGAGGGTACTGTAACACAAGAGTGAGTTAAAATCTTATTTTGTCTCTGAATTTTAATGTTTAATAATAAAAGTTACGGTGAACTCGAGAGGGTACTGTAACACAAGAGTGAGTTAAAATCTTATTTTGGTTCTGGCTTTTAATGCTTAATTTCCACTTTATAATCTTTTACTTTTATTATATGAATAAATATTCCACGTATTTATATCAGATATCAAAGTGCGCATTTTACTTACGACGCATTTTATTCTGCTATTAGTAACATCTTCAAACGCTATGTTGGTTGTATAGAAATGAAGGTTCATGAAAATGATAAAGTTGCATTATAATTATTTTACATAAAATTATAATTATTTGTCAAAACATTTTCGAGGTATCGTGTAGACAAAGAGACAGATGGAAAGAGATACAATTTTCCAGCCCTACAAGAGCTTCGCTAGCTCTCAGCCAAATCAGTATATAGATTATACTCCTTACCTGTCTCTTTAGTCTTGGATCCAAATCTAGATTCATCATTTTGCAGATCATTGGAGCCAACTCTTCAGCCTACAATTCACATGTTTAATAAGTATCGTCTAAATCGCTTCAAACAAATTACATGCTACCTTATTTAACAATAAATACCTGATATTAAAGTAATACGAGTAGTATTATTATATACAGTAGCATCCATTAGATATTACCATTTAGATTTCCGATTCACACTAGACTGAGATATCGCTAAAACAAAATAAAGTCTTGAAATGTTTCCGACTCACTGAGGAAAGCAATCTTCAATCGACAGATCTTAAACCGAAACTACTGATAATACATATCCGTCTATAAAGGAAAGCTGTATTTGATTCAGACGAAGCTAAAACGAACACGTAATAACTATTCGTTCAATAACTATGATTCAAAATGATTTTAACGTATTAAGAAATTAAGTTATTAGTAAATATTTTGGATGAAATATAGTTAAATTACAGTATTAACTTTGAATCTGTATCAACAATAACAGGTAGTGACAAACATGAATTTTTCAGAGTTTTTTTAGTACAGTTCTATTTAGCTTCGATTAAAATAAATAAAAGTACATTTTATGTTGAATTAAATTCTAAATACTAAATAAAATGTTTATTTAGAATTAATGTTATAAGAGGGATGAATGTTTAGTTCAATTTTAAATTTGTACCAAAAAGTCAACTTTAACATAATTTATTTTATGACACCAATAAACCTTTTTTCTTGAGAAAACTTTTACAAGACGAGTGGCCGTGTAAGTATTAAATCTAAATATTTAACTTACATCAAGTTATTTTCTTACCGATTTTACCATTGGTTTTTATTAATAAACTATGTTTAATGTAATTTGAAAAAAGAATGTTTGCGTCTATTTTTTATAATATGTGTATAATTACTAAGTATTCAAACTGCAAAAATAATTGCAGTTAAAATAATAAAAAATTAAAGGGAATAGTGGAAATTGTGGATCTCTTTACATGTAAATAATAGTTATTATTTTAACTATAGTGTAATCAAGCAATAATAACTATATAAGGATAATTACTATATCAAGGAGGTAATACTGTATATCATGCATAATACTAAAAAAAATTATTAAACAATGTAACAAAACCAAACAACAATTTAAATGATTTTGATCAAGCATAGTGATTACTGAATCACTGTAAACTAATAGTATTTTGTAACTAAAAAATTAAATTTTATATAATGAGTGTAAACTAGAATAAAAAAATAATTTGATTAGAAGATTGTAATTAATTAACTGAAATTAAATTAGTTGGTAGATTGAGACTAATTGCCTTAGCAACACGACTGTTCTTAGTAATCAAGTATTTTAACCAAACAAAACAATATTAGTAACATAATACTTTTATAATTTGGTTGGATTTTTTATAATATGGTTACATTTTCTAGATAATCCTTTTTTACAACATTGTAGCAAATGTGGACTGTCTTTTATCTGAAGCCTAGCTACTAATGGATATATTAAGTCTCAATTAGTTATCTTTCCACTGTTTTCTTTTGTGTCACTATAGTAAAACTTACCGATCTAGTGACGTCTGTGCTGGAGTGAGAGAGAAGAACCAGATGAAAGAAGTGTATTAAAGCCCAAAGTCCATCATTGACAATGAATAAGATATCGCATTTCACAACGCGCTGGAAAAAGTAGAAGAGCATGGTGGTCGTTTGGGTAATCAATGTGAGGATGGCAACTATCAGCTGGTCGCTGTAGAACATGTTTGCTTCGTTAGTGGCGTCACACAACAACCAGTAGGCATTTATTAGAGTTGTAAGCATTTGATGCCGTGATGGTCCCACTGAAATAAATAAAACCATAAGTAATATTTAGCACTGTCTTTGTTGTTAAACGATATAAATCTGCATGTAATCACTTACAATTATCCAACGAACACGTACGTACATGTGTCTAGGGCGATAGTTTGACCGTTTTGCCTTGGAACCGGTTTTCCTAAATGGTTCAATTCATGAATGATCTTTCCATTCACCATTCTAAATCTCGCCGTAATATTCTGGGTGAGATGGATGAAATGAACCAACAGAGCGCCACTGACAAAGTACATGGTCAATGAAAAGAAGTAATATAAGGTGAAGTACTCGTCCTGTTCCAAGTTCATCTGTTGTAAGGATGTGAATTTGTACTGAAGTACAGTTTCCGTCGCGATCACCGTAGCTGTGAGAGTAAATATAACCATAACCCTCAGTCTGGCCCGGCTCTTTCGAGGTCTTTGGAAAAGATTGCGATCAATGGTCTCCAGGATGTGACAGACGTTCAAGAATTTTTGATGTTTCGTAGCATTACCAAAGAGTACCACAATTACCAACATTGTTAGACTGACAAAATCTAAAGTAACTGTCAGAAGCATGGTGTTATGGGAACTATTAGTTATTTTTGAAAATATATTATAAATCCAAAAGCTTGATGACACAATTTGTACCAGTACTATTACTGAACTTCCTATGAACAATGCTGAAGAAAAAGCGAAACGCTTCTTTTTTTGAGGGCGTTGTGTGTATTTTAATGGAAACGCTCCAAAAATGTTGCTATACAAAAGTACTTCTGTTGGTAAAATATCCATTTATATCAGTACATTTAGATATTTTGCTGTCAAATTCACAACTGGGAAGCTTGATTTGTATTCAAGTGTTTGCTATAATTACAACTGTCCAGTCTAATGAACGTCTGCACATTTCACTGTCTTTATTTTAAACTTGTGAATTATTAACGATCTATTACTAATTTGTAGTTGTACCACAAATTAAGGTTTGTAACGTTTTATTCAGTAATACAATATTACCTACCATGTTATTTTATACATTATAACATAAAACCGTGTTACATCAAACCATTTGTTCAGCCTCACCATTAATATGCTTCGCTAACGCTGAAACAATAATATATTGCACAATTGATTGAAATGAAGCCATTCATTCATTTTTCTGATTGTATAATTATTAATTACTAAATAAATATCAATACTAAGCCTGGATAACAACCCATTATTAGGTCCACAAATAAACCTGTATTTCTTAAAATGTTTGCTTTATATTAGGTTCATTTTAAGTAATTATAACAAAGTTTACTGTCGTAACAAAATTATATACAGGAATTGGAGAAAACGCACAAAATACTGTAAAGACAGAAATGTAAATAATGATAATATATTTTGTATTTATTACAAATATATTTAAAGCTATGCAGCAGAAACCAACGTGAGGTTCAGTGCAGGTTAGACGAGCCTGCTGTATAGAACTGTATCAGCACTACAAGATATGTGGTCACCATGCCAACAATCTGTGCAGCAGAAACCAACGTAAGCTTCAGTGCAGGTTAGACGTGCCCGCTGTATAGAACTGTATCAGCACTACAAGATATGTGGTCACCATGCCAACAATCTGTGCAGACAGAAATTTGATTAGTAAGTCATTACGAGACCTCCATTAATAATACTAACATTACTTCGTTACTACAGATAAAGAATAATATGTTTACCGATGTTATCATTTCGTTGTTAATCTGAAAATATCCTTTGGCAGAAAATCCTACTTTGATGTTGGATAGTTGTAGCAGAAATATCTCCAACTGAAACATATTTGCAATTATAAAAATATATTGCAATGGACCTTGACATATGTACGTGTTCGTAAAGTATTTCAGTCTGTACCTGGTTTATTGTTTTACGGGATAACATTCTATTCGTATTTTTCATTTAATTATATATCGGTATTCCACGTTACACATTAGCATACAGTTTAAGGAATATAAAAACAAAATTTCATGCCTTAGCAAATATTAATATAGGTCAAGTATTCATAGATATGATTAGGATCGTGATCGAATAGCATCAGAATGCATCATTTTGTTCTCGCAACAAAAAACTGGTTCTGTACTTCTCGTTCAAAATAATATTTGAAATGATTCGGTTTTTTAATGTTATCTTCCACTTTAACATTTTCCTTGCCAATTTCTTAATGTTAAAAAGAAATTTCGAACCAATTAAAATGTATGGTCAAACTAAAAAGACTATACTAATCGCTCTATGGACTCTGGAATGTATTGTTCAAATAAATTTTCTTATAGTTTTGATACTGATGTCTGTTTTTTTTGTAATAACAAAAAAAGTTGGCGATGCATTTCAGATGGCATTTATAGTTACCTTCCCGTAAAAATTATAGATGTTTATAGAAGAAATACCTCCTACCACCCATCCAATAGATAACCAACATGTTTTAAATTATTTAAATAGACAATCATACAAAAAATAAATTTTTACATACCACGGAGGACAAAAAAATAAATTATGTCTACGTGCTGAGTGGACATCTTTAATGACGTTTAACATCTTTAATGACGCCCAGCCAAGTTCTTTAGTTTTGGACATTCACAACCATAGAAATCATTCTTATCAATGTAGAAAAAAGTTTCATGCAAAATTTCATGTGCAGAGATGAAATGTTTATCGAGACTTCTTACCACATGATAAATTCACAGTGTCTAAATAATAAACATTACGGTGAACTACAAAGGGTAGTGTAATAAAAGAATGAGTTAAAATCTTGCTTTGTCACTGACTTTTAATTTTGGTTTTTCACTCTATTTCTGTTAATTTTATTATATGAAAAATATTCCACATATTTATATCACATATAAATGCGCGCATTTTATTTACGAATTTACCTATTTTGCTATTAGTCACAGTTTCTAAGTACCGTGTGGACAACGAAACAAAACAAAAATACAATTTTCCAGCCCCACGACAAATTCGCTACCTCTTAGACAATTTTTAACCTAATTTAGTGTCTAGATTGTACTACTTACCTGTCTCTTTAGTCTTGGGTCCAAATCTAGATTCATCATTTTGCAGATCATTGGAGCCAACTCTTCGGCCTAAAATTCACATGTTTGATAAGTATCGTCAAACAAATTAAATTTAACCCTATTTAACAATCAATACCTCATTCTAAAGTAATACTAGTAGTATTATTATATACAGTAGCATCCATTAGATATTACCATTTAGATTTCCGATTCACACTAGGTTAAGATATCGGTATATCAAAATAAAGTATTGAAATTGTTCGGCCTCGCTGTGGAAGGCAATCTTCAATCAAAAGATGTTAAACTGAAACTACTGATAATACATATCCGTCCATACAGGGAAGCTGTATTTGATTCAGACGAAGCTAAAACGAACAAGTAATTAATAACTATTACAATTCGTTCAATAACTATTAAGTCAAAATGATTTTAACATATTATCAAGAAATTAAGTTATTAGTAAATATTTTGGATGAAATATAGTTAAATTACAGTATTAACTTTGAATCTGTATCAACAATACCAGGTAGTGACAAACGTGAATTTTCCAGTGAGTTTTTAGTTCAGTTTTATTTAGCTTCGCATAAAATAAATAAAAGTACATTTTATATTGAATTAAATTCAAAATTCTAAATAAAATTTTTAATTAGTATTAATTTTGTAAGAGAGATAAATATTTAGTTCAATTTTCATTTTGTACCAAAAAGTCAACTTTAACATAATTTATTTTATTACGACAATAAACCTTTTCTTGAGAAAACTTTTGCAACAAGAGTGGTCGTGTAAGTATTACATCTAAATATTTAACTTACATCAAGTTATTTTCTTACCGATTCTACCATTGATTTTTATTAATAAACTATGTTTAAAGTAATTTGAGAAAGTATGACTCTGTCTATTTTTCATATTATGTGTATAATTACTATTTATACAAACTGCAAATATAATTGCAGTTAAAATTATAAAAAATTAAAGGGAGTAGTGGGAATTGTGGATCTCTTTACATTTAAATAATATTTATTATTTTAACTATAGTGTAATCAAACAATAATAAATATATGAGGATAATTACTATATTAAGGGGGGTAAAAGTCATGGATAATACTAAAAACAATTATTAACCAACGTAACAACTAACCAATGCAAAAACAACAATTTAAATTATTTTTATCCAGTGTAGTTATTACTGGATCAGTGTAAACTAAATTTATTTTGTAACTACAAAATTAAATTTCATATAACGAGTGTAAACTAGAATAAAACAAATAAGTTTATGAGTAGATTAGGAGATGTTATAACCAATTTCTTAACTGTTATTAATTATTTGTTCGTTAGATTTAAAATAATTTGTTCTAATAATCATGGAATTTTAACCAAACAAAAAATATTCATAACATAATGTTTTTATAATTTGGTTACATTTTATATATTTTTATAATTTGGTTAAAGTAAAACTTACCGATGTAGTGACTTCTGTGCTGGAGTGAGAGAGAAGAACCAGATGAAAGAAGTGCATTAAAGCCCAAAGTCCATCATTGACACTGAATAAGATATCGCATTTCGCAACGCGTTGGAAAAAGTAGAAGAGGATGGTGGTCGTTTGGATAATCAATGTGAGGATGACTGCTATCAGCTGATCGCTGTAGAACATGTTTGCTTCGTTAGTGGCATCACACAACAACCAGTAGGCATTTATTAGAGTTGTAATCATTTGAGACGATGATAATCCCACTGAAATGAATAAAACCATAAAAAATATTTAGCACTCTCTTTGTTGTTAAACGATATAAATCTGCATGTAATCACTTACAATTATTGAACGAACACGTACTTACATGGGTCTAGAGCGATGGTTAGACCGTTTTGCCTTAGAATCGGTTTTCCTAAATTGTTCAATTCATTTATGATCTTTCCATTCACCATTCTAAATCTCGCCGTAATATTCCGGGTGATATGTGTGAAATGAACCAGCAGAGCGCCAATGACAAAGTACATAGTCAATGAAAAGAAGTAATATAAGGTGAAGTACTCGTCCTGTTGCAAGTTCATCTGTTGTAAGGATGTGAATTTGTACTGAAGTACCGTATCCGTCGCGATCGCCGTTGCTGTGAGAGTAAATATAACCATAACCCTCAGTCTGGCCCGGCTCTTTCGAGGTCCTTGGTAAAGATTGTGATCAATGGTCTCCAAGATCTCACAGACGTTCAGGAATTTCTGATGTTTCGTAGCATTACCAAAGAGTACCACAATTACCAGCATTGTTAGACTGACAAAATCTAAAGTAACTGTCAGAAGCATGGTGTTATGGGAACTATTAGTTATTTTTGAAAATATATTATAAATCCAAAAGCTTGATGACACAATTTGTACCAGTACTATTATTGAACTTCCTATGAAAAGTGCTAAAGAAAAAGTGAAACGCTTCTTTTTTTGAGGACATTGTGTGTATTTTAATGGCAACGCTCCAAAAATGTTGCTATATAAAAGTACTTCTGTTGGTAAAATATCCATTTATAACTGTACATTTAGATATTTTGCTGTAAAATTCACAACTGGGAAGCTTGATGTGTTTGCTATAATTACAACTGTCCAGTCTAATGAACGTCAGCCCATTTCACTGTCTTTATTTTAAACTTGTGAATTATTAACGATCTATTACTAATTTGTGGTTGTACCACAAATGAAGGTTTGTTATGTTTTATTCAGTAATACAATATTACCTATCATATTATTTTATAAATTATAACATAAGACCGTGTTACGTCAAACGTATACAAACTGTAGTACTTGTATACTATATATGTACATTGTATTGATTCATTATCAATTTTAAGTATTGATCAATTAAATATCTAAAAATAGTTGTGGTCATTGCAGAACATATACACCATGTGTGAAATAAGTGTAAATTTTAAAACAATTTCAAAACTCTTTTCTACATTCTCATGTACCTTAATGTTTATTTCAACCTAGTATGTAATTATGTGTTAGATTAGTTATTTATGTGAAGAAATCAGATTGCAGATCTCGACACGTAACGTTACTAATTTTTTTATATCACAGAACAATTTGAAATGTCCTGAAAAAATCCCGTTTCCTTCACAATCTTTCAATCGCCAAAAACAAACTTCAAACAAAAAACTTTCATACCATTTTTTAGATATTGTAAACCAAAACTGAAAAAGGTTAATATGTTCAGTTAATTTACAACTTTTGTCCTTAAACAGTTTTCAATATTTTGTTAGGATTCATTGTATATTTCGTAAATCTTGCAAAGCAGAAAAACAACGGAAGAAATAAAGGATTTTTTTCTTCACTCCAATACAGTACAAAGTTAAGAGTCTTAGTATATCAAACATCGGATTATTGCACATTACTAAATGTAATGTCTAGATATTGTAACAATGTCTAGACTAAATGACAACAAGAACAAGACACTAGACCAAGACTTCTTCTTGTTGTTGATGATGTCTAGTGAACGAACAAGATTACTATCATAATTTCTGTAGGATCTATCGGATCCTTACAACTACTTGGTTGTAGTTCATACTCCCTGAAAAGTTCGTAAACGACCCTCATTCAATTAAATTTAACCTTTTAATTGTTTATGGCTATTTCTTGTAAATAGCAATAAAATATCTTTATTTCGTATTTGTTAAGAGACGTACCTATCAATAGCAAACCTCATAGGTCACGTGATCTGGTCTTCTGAACAAGATTACTCAAGAGGCGCTCCTTCTGTGTAGTAAAGTTTGGTTTAGGAATACAATATACTGGAATCAAGAATAAGCATCAAATTAAAATGTGATACACTAAAATAAATAGTATTTTTATATGGGAGTTTTATTTCGTGAAAAATTCAAATTGTTAGTTGAAGATTTAAGTATGATTATAACCAATGGGTTTTCATGACTTGGCTGTAACTTTAATTTATTTCGTTCGATTCATCTTAACTTTTTATGAATTTGGAAACATTTCAAAAAAACTTTACATGGATATCTAGAAGAGAGGGTAAAGTGTGTCAAAGGTTAATAAGTGCTTATAATATAATCACTCCGAATTGTTAAAAAAACTAAATTATTTTGGATTTTCAAGTGATAGAATCAAGCTTTTTTTCTCCTATTTATTTAATAGAAAACAAATGGTCAATTATAATGGTTTCTTTTCTGATGAATTTTGGGTTAGGTCAGGTGTACCTCAAGGCTCCAATCTAGGACCATTATTATTTATCTTATTTATTAATGACGTTTTAAAATGTATTAATAACAGCCAGGTCTTGTTGTATACTGATGATTTGAAAATATATAAAGATATACATAATTTAGATGACTGTAGATTATTACAAGAAGAAATAGATCGTTTATTTGATTGGAGTCAAACGGGATTAAAATTTAATGTAGACAAATGCATAGTAGTGAGGTACACTAGAAAAACGCAGAACTATGTTACTTTTGACTACTCACTAAATAACACAGCTTCAAAAGTTGTTACCAATTTTAAAGATTTAGGTGTAATTTTTGAAAATAAATTTTCATTTTCCAATCATATAATTGAAATGTGCAAAACTGCTTACAGAACATTTGGATTCCTATGCAGATCGAGCTATATTTTTAAAAATATTCACACTTTAAAATTATTATATTATTCCATAATTAGATCAAAGCTTGAATTCGGTTTCGTTATTTGGCACCCTTATTATGCGTACTTAAATGAAATGATTGAGTGAATCCAGATAAGGTTTTTAAAGGTTTTTATATTTAAAATCGTTTGGAATGTATACTTACCGTGTCCCTTATTCCGAGTTATTAACTTTGTTTGAAATGGACAGTTTGCGTAAGCGCCGATGTGTAGGCCTGTTGGTATTCTTAAAAAGTTGTTTACTGGAGCAGTGGACTGTGTGAGTTGCTTGCGCGTCTGAACTTTCTTGTCCCCCGCCTCTCCAGCCGTGGTCAAGCGTTGTTCAGCCCGCACTTTGCGCACTCATTACTTGGTGCCAACTCACCTATCAATAATATGATGCAGATGCACAACGCTCTGCCTCAACATGTCGATGTGCTGTCCTCGGCCTTGACCTCTTTCAAACATCAACTGTTTACCGTTCTTGATTGAATTTGTTTTTATTTATTGTTTTGTCTAATGTTAACTAAGTAAAATGTGATATGTATGTCTCGTAAAACATGTTATAATTATTTAAATTATTATGTTCAGCTTTCAATGTTTATCTAAGGTTATTTCAGATGACAATAAATTGTATAATGTATTTATTATTAGTTTCAGTTATTAGTATTTGATTATTGCATGATTGAGTATTGATTATTTGTATTTTCTTTATTTGCTAACTAGCTTGAATTTAACAATTTATAGTATAACGCTACAATGTAATTGGATATATTGTCGGTAATGTAACATGCAAATAAATAAATAAAGAATAGTATCATCATCAACTCAATGTTGCATACATATAAATGAAATTTCGTAGAAAATAACAAATTTGTACGTTAATCGCTCTCCAGATATGTGTGCAGACGGACATACAGAAATGAAACATGTACACCCCTCGAGTGAATACCTCGCAAAGGCTCAACCAATCAATTGAAATGTATATATAATGCGGTTTTATACACACTCATACATTTCTGTCGAGGTTATGCGTTCATAAATACAAAATGTAATGGACTGAAGCATCTCTACATTTTTCAAACTCTTCGTGTGCTTAAAACTATTTAGGCATAAACCGTAGGATGTTAAGATAGTAGAGCTTAAAAATATCGAAACTATGATATTTATAAAATGGCAGTAATTAAAGTCATACTTATACCATTAAGCGTTTACAAATTAATCTTCAAACATTATTTCATATTTAATTGTTATTAAACGTGAAACCAAGACATTCAATTAACCTTTTGTCTCAATGAGGTATATTTCAAATCATAGGAGAGATAATGAAACAGTTTGTATTGTTATAGGTGCTGTAAGTATCGTCGAGACAGGAAGTAACAAATGCGGTATCAGATAAGGAGTGGAAACTAGCCAGGGGTGGCCAGCCCGATATTATCTGTGAGGGGTTTCCACCCTAAGTGTTCTCTCTAGTTTTATGTTAGTAAATCTCCCAGAATATCGTGATCCCAGTGTCACGTTTTTTATATGCCAATTGACAATGTATGTAAACACTTATTTCACGTGCAATACATTTTACTTTACATTCTTCATTTAGCACACAGCGTCTTACGTTTGTCTAGTTATTCACCGCGATAGAAATCCTATATAGAGATCGGTAGAAGAAAATAAAAATCAGACGTTTGAAGAAACAATTTCTGTCATGAATCGTTCTAAATCCGGCAGACCTAAATCAGTAACAACTCAGGTACAATAACATGGCAGTTTTGTAGTCCGTTTTTGAAAATCCACTTGAAACAAGCATTTACACATTTAAGCAATTTAGCATTCTTAAAACATCTGCCTGTAAGATCTTTTGAGCGTACAAGAGTACAAAGTACAAAGCGTAAAAATTCCATCTTGTGCACGAGTTGTACGAGTATGAATTCATCCAAGCTTAGAATTTTGTTATAAAATAGTGAATATAACTTTTAATATAGCAATCTCATTAAATCAAATAGTTTTCAATAAAACAAACTTTTATGTATAGGCTAATAGACATAATTTACAATTGTAAAGTGATGTAAACCATTACTGGATACGCAACAACACACACACAGGTTCCACAAAAAAATAAACTTATAGCTAGGTTTCGTTGGTGGATGAGCTGTTAGGCCATGTGTCATGGACGGGAATTTTACTGCTGAGATACATTGAACAATGCTTCAACAGCAGATTATTCCTAAAATCTAGGAGGTCGCAAAAGATATTGAAGTAGTGTGGTTTTGGTTCTGCTTAATTGCCGCCAGATCACCAGATTTGCTACCACTAGACTACATTGTTTGGGGCTATGTTAGACACAGAGTTCTAAAATATAATTGATTTCACAAAACGAATATTCCAGGAAACTCAATTAGTTCCACAAGTTATGTTCCAGCTTGCAAGTTCACATTTGATCACAAGGCTGTCACATTGTCAGGCCTTTGAGGGAAAACGATTCGAGCATCTCATGTGAAACAACTAAATACTAAATAAAGTAGGCTAAATAATTCTTTGCCTAATGTTTGTTATTGACGATGGAAGGTTTGACAGGATAACAGGATCTCGGACATTTGCCATCGTTATGGTAAAAGATACAACACCACGTTTCGAAGATTGGAATCTATCCTTTTCATCTTCATCAGGTATGTTAACCCAATAAAAATACACCACCCCCCACCCTTGCCTGACAAAGAGGATAGATTCCAATCCTCGAAACGTTATGTTATATCTTTTGTAACCATAACGATAGCGAATGTTCGGAATCCTGTTATCCTGTATAACTAAACAATTTCGATGCAAACTTAAGCTTTTTTTAAGGAATATAATTCAAACCTTCTTCAACCTGTTATTGGACTAATTAAGGGTAAAATATAGATAGAGGTCTCCAGTATGCCCCTTCTAGTTTCTTCTACAAAGACCTTCAAATAGAGAGAGGAATCCCAGTTGAGGGTTTTGAGCTGCCCTTAATTTTCCGTTGAAGATTTTGAGCTACCCTCAAATTTTCAATTTTGGTAATGTGAAAACATTGAACCATGCAAAAAAAGAACATGTTTACTGCTTATAAATGCATTATGAATTTGCTTCCAACACACACTAATATTTTATGGGGGTATCTTTGTTGAAAGTCTTTTTATTGCATACAAGAAATATTAGCGTTCTAATAAATAAGTGTATCACAAGTAAAGTTATATTTAATGGGCTACACTGCATATTTAAAGCGATGCTACAAAATTAAACGTAATCTTCATTGCTGGGTAGGTGGGGCTGCCGTATGGAACTGTATCAGCACTACAAGATATGTGGTCACCATTCCAACAATCTGTACAGACTCAACTGTGGTTAGTACGTCATGAGACATTCATGGATGACATTGTTATTAGTAAGTTACTATACAAAAGTGTGAATGCTTACCGAAGTTATCATTTCGTTGTTGATCTGAAAATATCCTTTGGCAGAAAATCCTACTTTGCTGTTTGATAGTTGCAGCAGAGAGATCTCCAACTGAAACATATTAGTAACAATAGAATTATATTACATTGGCTTTTGGCATGAACCTGTGTCTTATAAAATGCATTAACCTTATGACTATTAAACTGTTTTATGGAATAACTTGTTATTCGTTTTCTCAGTTATGTTCAATTTCAATATTCCCAATTAGGTATCATTATAACGTTTGGGCAATACGGAAGCAATATTAAATGCAATAGCAAATCTTACTGTAGGCACAGTATTTTAAGATACGTTGTAAATCGAAATGGGATAGTTTCAGAAATCCACTGTCCGTTCCCTTATGAAAAGTTAATATTGTACTTCTCGTTTAGGCTAATATTTTCAATATTTAGTGTTTACAATGTCATCTTGAACTGTATTATTTCTTTTGTACATTTCCAGATGCTAAAAAGAAAAAATGGAACCAATTAAATGATTGGTGCAACTATAATATTCATTTAACCGACTTTTTAGAATAGATGAAGCAGCAATATTTTCAGCTAAAACATATTATAGTAATAATAAAGTAAGATTGCTTTATCTCCTAACATCAACTCTTTTTGCCATAAAGTTTGTTACTCTATGCCACATGGATTTCAATATTTGTGCACTTTTGCCAGTTTATTTTGTATAACAGTTTTAATGTTATTTAAGTCATTCAACAATTTAGTTTTTAAGTGTAATTACGTCTCCACAAATATTAGAGATATATATCTCCTACAGGCCAGGTAGGTCTCTATGTTTGTCAAAACAACCAAAACCTTTTTTAATGCTCAAAGTGCTAAAAAAAGTTAAGATAAGTTAAAGATAGTTTTCAATTTTAGTTGTAATTTATTTCCGATTTCAAATGATGCTCTGGCGTGATTCGACATTTGAAAAGAGTGAAATAAATTTAACCAACTTAAGTATAACGGCTATTTTGTCTTTGGTAATTTCGTTTTACTTATATTTATATGTTACACGTTGCAATGTTGGCACTTAAGTGCAGACTAACTGGACTAACCTACATTCTGCTTTTACAGTGTAAACCTTCCGTGGTAAATTTATTTTAAATTACATGTACCACACATTTTATTAGTACAGTGTGTACAATACACTCTGTAAATATGTAATAAATGCTTAACTTTATTGAAAACGCTAAACATATATACAATTATTTATTTTTAGATAGTACTACAAATAACAATTTCAGAACACGGAAAAGTAACTATGTATTATGAGATTCAAAAGAAGGACAGCTCTTCAAAATTATCCTTATTTTTTCAAGATGTATCTTTTTATAGATACTTCGTTTTTTCGTGTAAAGGCATTATTCCCCCACAAACAAAATATACTCTCGCAAATATACAATTTTACAAAACTGACTGTTTGTCCTAACCTAAATTAGTATCTATATTACACTCCCCACCTGTCTCTTCAGTCTCGGGTCCAAATCCAGATTCATCATTTTGCAGATAATTGGAGCCAACTCTTCAGCCTACAATATAGATGGTTGGTAAGTTAAAGTCTCAATGAAACTATCATTCACTAGAACCAACCAAAACTTAAGTTTATTTCCTAACATAGTTTACACATACATACCTGATAATTAGTTAATACTAGTAGTAATACTTTAGAGATATTATTACTAATGGAGAATTTCCTAAACACAAATTGGGCTACTCTCTTAGTTGGTGAAGTGATGTTCTTGACGATTAAGTATTTTAGATTTTGATAGGAGATACCTTAGGTAATCACAAAAGGCTCAGCAGGTGGTTTGGCATCCGTCTCTCCTTCATCAGTCTTTGTTATTGGCAAGTTAACTAACTTATTTTATACATCTACACCTGCCAATAAGGCAATAGTATTACTCTATACAGTACTACTACACCACGTGTCGCGTAACAGGCTTCGCTGAGGTTACTTGCAAAATTTCAAGTCTGTATCTCATTTCATTCTCTAGATGTCCTACGGACAGATAGACAGACGGGCAAACCTTGTGAAAAGAAATGTTTACACCTCCAGCCACACAAAAGAGAAATTGTATCCGCCTAATGAGTGAAAATATCCAATTACGCTCACCAAATTCCATTTGTGGAATGCAACTTCATTGTATATATTTCTATCAATGTAGAAATGTTTAAAAGTTTAGTGCAAAATTTCAATATGAAAAGTTCCTCGAAAGATACATGATCTAAGATACATCAAATATATTATAGTGACGATAAAGAAAGGTCCTCTCTTTACTGCGTTAAATCAGAGACCAATGATTTATACTATTGAGAGAAACGATGTGTTGAGTTACTTCATTATGAAACGACTTTAAACAGGTAAACCCAGATTTTGCAAAAGGATTTTGGATCTTTGCCATCGCAAAGAGTTACAACAGAACGTTTCGAGTACAGGGATCAGTTCTCTTTCTAGTTGTCAAACCGTGCAACATAACTTTAATAACCCAAAAACATTTCAAAGGTGATGAAATACATCAATGTTAAAGCTGCAAATAGAAACATTTCACGCAAATACAATACAAAGTTTGTTACTTAAACCTAACAAAAGTCAAGAGAGCAACAGCAAAACATTCACTACAGAAAAAAAGGATATTTCTGCAATCATCATGAGCAATTAATTATAGACAAAAAAAGCTTAGAGACTCGGAAACCCTGGAATTGAAATACGATATAGAACGGGACGGCGTAGATGGGAGAGGGAAAAAAACCTCGGACTTCTGTTGTTTACTTTTACCACTACTTCTAGATCTCAAGGTCATCGCGTGTCTCTAAAATTTGTCTAATAAGATTTAATTTTAAAATTTCAGCTAATTTCAAGAATTAAGTAACAATTACTGTTATTAGTGCTGTTTCCCTCGGGTTACTGCTATAAACTTACCGATCTAGTGACGTCTGTGCTGGAGTCAAATATAAGAACTAGGCCTAAGAAGTATGTTAAGGCCCAAAGCCCATCGTTGACAATGAACGGTATATCGTGTTGTACTACGCGCTGGAAAAAGTAGAAGAGGATGGTAGTCATTTGGACAATTAACGTGAAGATGGCAGCTGTCATCTGATCGCTGTAGAAAATGTTTGCTTCATTTGTGGCATCACACAGCAACCAGTAGGATTTTTGTAGAACGGTAATTGTATGATATGGCGCTGATGAACCAACTACAACAAATAAAATCATTGAATAGTCATCAGATAAATTGATATACAATTTCTTATGAACCTTGTATTCATTCATACTTACATGGTCCTAGACCGACAGCAGGAAGGTTTTGATTTAAAACCTGATTTACTAAATTCTTCAGTTCATGAATGATCTTCGCATTAACCATTCTAAATCTTGTAGAAATGTTCTGGGCGACCTGAGTGAATTGAACCAACAGAACGCCAAAAACAAAATACATGGTCATGTAGAAGAAATAGTATACCGTGAAGTAATCATCCTGCTGTAAGTTCATCTGTTTCAATGATGTAAACTTATATTGAAGTATCGTTTCCGTCACGATCACCATTGCAGTGAGTGTAAATACAATCAGAACCTTTACTCTAGCTCGGATTTCTCGTGGCTTTTGAAGAATATTCTTATCGATGGTTTCCAAGATATAACAGATGTTCATGAATCTTGGATATCTCCTAGCATTATTTATGAGTTCGATCGTAACCAACACTATGAGAGTTACAAAATCCAAAATAACTGTCAGGATAATAGTATTGTGGGAATTGTCAGTTATTTTTGAAAGTATCTTGTATAACCATAAGCTCGATGACAGAATTTGTATCATTACTATTATTGAAATTCCAATGAACAAAGATAAAGAAAAGGTTAAACGTTTCTTTTGTTTATAGTGCCGCTTATATTTCAGTGGAAGAGCTCCAAAAATTTGACTGAATAAAAGTACTTCTGTTGGTAAAATATCCATTTGTACCTCAACCTTATAAAAATGTTGTGCTTAAATTTCCAACTAGAATCTTGCTTTAATTGTAAATGCACGTCATAATTTACAATTGTTCAGGACAATGGTCATGTCTGTCATTATAAGGTAATTTCACTGCCTTTGTTGTGAACTTATAAAATATTTATGGTCTAGCCTATCAAATTGATTCTAGAACACAACAGTAAATTGATTTCTTTGTACTCTAATTACATGTTACTTTTAACATTGTTTTATAAAAAAAAACCTTGAAGTGTGAATTTCGACTGTTAATGCTAATGCTGCAAGCAGTAGCAGACTATTAAAATATCAAGAATATTAAACATTGTTGAATTTGAAGCCCAAAATGTTTATATCTTATTTTATAGGTTGATATCAAAATGTAAAACGTGCACCACTAACACTACTTTCAGATACAATTTATTACCACGATTCCCTTATTCGATAATGTGTCGCTTGGTAGAAAAGTAATGAATATTTTTTTTTAAGAATTGGGGAGCACCTCCACTCCGGCTATTTTGTGGACTTTTTCTTTTGGTGATATACCCGTACAAGAAACTGATCACTCTAATTTGGTATACATCATCTACAAAATACTAAAAGAAATAATACGAAGTAAAAATAAATTATTTTCAATAAATCATAAATAAATCAAATATAAAAGCTATTGTAGTACTAACAACTTAAAAGACACTCGCAAACATATAGACACATTTCAGTGAGGGCTTGGCATATTTTATAAGTGTGCTAACAAACGGTTACAATATAAATAATTATGCCGATCCAGGACGGCACTGTGTTTGTTAAAAAAATCAACATTTTCACACTTGGTTTCTCTGTAGCTCTTCTTTATTGTTTAACAGGCGTACTTGTATATTTGTATTTCTATTTGTTATAATGGTGTTATCTATTAATAAGTTAAGTATAAGTTACAACTGTTTTGTTATAATTATTCATGTTATTCTTTTATACAATTATGATTTACGTTGCATTACTGCCATCACTTCAGTTGCCATACTAATAGCCATTTGGACTATATAGATTTATATTATTTCTTTCTATTTAAGATCAATATATTTTTACTACATACAGTTATAATGCAGTTGTGTTACTGGACAATTAATAGATTGTCAGTTACTTAGCTCAATAACGTGCCTGCCCCAAAACAAATCTCCCGTTCTGCTGCGCGGTTGGAACGTGTTTTTGTACACCGTCTGATTTCCAGCTGTGAACAGCAGTTTGAGTAGCCTTCAATTCCTTTGAATAATCACTAATTATTTCATTTGTGTCAAACGTTAAATTTGTGATAGTTTAAGCTATGACTCATTATTATTATGATCTTAACACAAAATATAAATAAACAGATTTATTTTTGAATATTACACACATAATTCATAAATGTAACACTGTATTAGGTTGTAAATGGATGGTTTCGTGATATTTTTTGTACTATTTGGATGCTTTTATTTGGCCTGCAGATGGTGAGGTTATGTTTATTTTTTTCATTTATTGTGCTATCAATATAACTATACCATTCATTGACATTTAAAATTAAGACTTCAAATAAATCTTATTGAATTTAATATTTTATTACCTTGAATGTTTTATTCCAATTTATTGGTGATTAAGGATTAGCAATTTCAAAAGTTTGGTTACAATTGAATGGAGACAATACTTTAACTGGCAAACTATTAGAAATTAAACGTTTTAGGACGTTTCTCCAATTTTAAGTGAATAAATACTTGTGGTGTTCGTAATATTTTTTTTTCAATTATGTTTTGCAGTGTTAGGAACTACAATGCAACCTCAATATATCGAAACTCAGATGAAATACAAAACTTCATATATCAAGGCTATCTGGAGCAGACTTCGATATATATAGAAGTCCACAACAAGTACAGTAGTAATGTAGGCTTGATTATTAATACTTATCGGGAAATGTGTAGTTAGAAGTGGTCCAGGAATATTCACTGGTAAACCAAACTCCTTTGCAATGGCCTTTTTTTATTCTCCATGTTCACAGTGTCTATAGGTCTTTAATTTGATAAAATTTCGTTATGCCTTCATACTTTTACACGAAGTAGGTCTACTGTCACAGCTGAAAATCTTACAGCTCACAGTTCAGTGAGCTAAGTTAAATTCACTTAAACCACTGTAACCTCAGTATCGAACTGAGGGTGGAGTGGTGATTTACCACTGTCAACAACAGAAAACAAATAAGTAACGGTTTAAAGGTTTGATATGACGAGTACGATACTGTTCATTGCACTGATTAATTGAAACTTTCTTTGATTAATAAACAAACTTTCAATATATATTGAGGTTAGTTAGATTTAAACCTTCAAAATATAGAGATGAAATTAGCATTGAAGTAACGGTACATTCAAGGGAATGAAAAAACTTCGTTTTATCAAGGAATTCAATATTCAAATATACATAAAGGATAATACCTCGACACAACGAGTTCCTCAGAGATTCTAAAAATTTTGTGCTGTTGAGAATTGTGTGATTATAGGATTAGTTTGATTGTTCAATATCACTCACTACACAGCCACAGTGAGTAATAATGACACTGACTGCGGTAGACGAACCAATGCGCCAGGATCAGTTTGATTGTTTAATATCACTCACTACACAGCCACAGTGACTAACACAGACACTGACTGTGGTAGACAAACCAATACGCCAAGATCAGTTTGATTGTTTAATATCACTCACTATACAGTCACAGTGACTAACACTGACACTGACTGTGGTAGGCGAACCAATGCGCCAGGATCAGTTTGATTGTTCAATATCACTCACTACACAGTCACAGTCACTAACACTGACACTGACTGCGGTAGACGAACCAATGCGCCAGGATCAGTTTGATTGTTTAATATCACTCACTACACAGCCACAGTGAGTAACAATGACACTGACTGCGGTAGACGAACCAATGCGTCAGGATCAGTTTGATTGTTCAATATCACTCACTACACAGTCACAATGACTAACACTGACACTGACTGTGGTAGACGAACCAATGCGCCAGGATCAGTTTGATTGTTTAATATCACACACTACACAGCCACAGTGAGTAACAATGACACTGACTGCGGTAGACGAACCAATGCGCAAGGATCAGTTTGATTGTTCAATATCACTCACTACAGAGCCACAGTGACTAACACTGACACTGACTATGGTAGACGAACCAATGCGCCAGGATCAGTGTGATTGTTCAGTATAATTCACTATACAGTCACAGTGACTAACACTGACACTGACTGTAGTAGACGAACCAATGCGGCAGGATCAGTTTGATTGTTTAATATCACTCACTACACAGCCACAGTGACTAACACTGACACTGACTGTGGTAGACGAACCAATGCGCGAGGATCAGTTTGATTGTTCAATATCACTCACTACACAGTCACAGTGACTAACACAGACACTGACTGTGGTAGACGAACCAATGCGCCAGGATCAGTTGGATTGTTCAATATAACTCACTACACAGTCACAGTGACTAACCACTGACAGTGACTGCGATAGACGAACCAATGCGCCAGGCTCAGTTTGATTGTTCAATATCACTCACTACACAGCCACAGTGACTAACACTGACACTGACTGTAGTAGACGAACCAATGCGCCAGGATCAGTTTGATTGTTCAGTATAATTCACTATACAGTCACAGTGACTAACACTGACACTGACTGTGGTAGACGAACCAATGCGGCAAGATCAGTTTGATTGTTTAATATCACTAACTACACAGCCACAGTGACTAACACAGACACTGACTGTGGTAGACGAACCAATGCGCGAGGATCAGTTTGATTGTTCAATATCACTCACTATACAGTCACAGTGACTAACACAGACACTGACTGTGGTAGACGAACCAATGCGCCAGGATCAGTTTGATTGTTTAATATCACTCACTACACAGCCACAGTGACTAACACAGACACTGACTGTGGTAGACGAACCAATACGCCAGGATCAGTTTGATTCTTCAATATCACTCACTACACAGTCACAGTGACTAACACAGACACTGACTGTGGTAGACGAACCAATGCGCCAGGATCAGTTGGATTGTTCAATATAACTCACTACACAGTCACAGTGACTAACACAGACACTGACTGTGGTAGACGAACCAATGCGCCAGGATCAATTTGATTGTTCAATATCACTCACTACACAGCCACAGTGACTAACACAGACACTGACTGTGGTAGACGAAACCAATGCGCGAGGATTAGTTTGATTGTTCAATATCACTCACTACACAGCCACAGTGACTAAACACTGACACTGACTGTGGTAGACGAACCAATGCGCCAAGATCAGTTTGATTGTTCAATATCACTCACTACACAGCCACAGTGACTAACACTGACAGTGACTGTGGTAGACGAACCAATGCGCCAGGATCAATTTGATTGTTCAATATCACTCACTACACAGCCACAGTGACTAACACTGACAGTGACTGTGGTAGACGAACCAATGCGCCAGGATCAATTTGATTGTTCAATATCACTCACTACACAGCCACAGTGACTAACACTAACAGTGACTGCGATAGACGAACCAATGCGCCAGGATCAATTTGATTGTTCAATATCACTCACTACACAGCCACAGTGACTAACACTGACACTGACTGTGGTAGACGAACCAATGCGCCAGGATCAGTTTGATTGTTCAGTATAATTCACTATACAGTCACAGTGACTAACACTGACACTGACTGTGGTAGACGAACCAATGCGGCAAGATCAGTTTGATTGTTTAATATCACTCACTACACAGCCACAGTGACTAACACAGACACTGACTGTGGTAGACGAACCAATGCGCGAGGATCAGTTTGATTGTTCAATATCACTCACTACACAGCCACAGTGACTAACACTGACACTGACTGTGGTAGACGAACCAATGCGCCAGGATCAGTTTGATTGTTCAATATAACTCACTACACAGTCACAGTGACTAACCACTGACACTGACTGCGATAGACGAACCAATGCGCCAGGATCAGTTTGATTGTTCTATATAACTCAGCCACAGATAGTTACTATACACAGTAGATCTGATCTTTCTGAAAACCTTATTACAAGTGTAGTTATAAAGTATATAAGTAAATAAAGTATATTATATAAGTTAAACGGAGCTTGGAATCAAATTTAACACATAGACCTACGTATATACTACACAGAAAACCCATTCATGAACGCATATATGAATTTTAGAATTATACTGCAGAGTTATTGAAAAGCATACTGATGTTGTTATTTTAATAGTTTCTAGTGAAATATTAACCTATTAACATTTAATATGTGACCATACTTTTAACGTTAGCCCACTGCTTAGAAGTAATTGTTTCTCTGCCTTAAGACATTAGAATTATACTGCTGGGTTCTTGTAAAGCATACTGATATTACTATTTTATTAGGTTTTTGTGAAATATTTTAACCTATTAACATTTAATATGTGACCCTACATTTAACGTTAGCCCACTGCTTAGAAGTAATTGTTTCTCTGCATTAATACATGTTATAAGTGATACTTTTCATGAAACTACAAACAAATCAAACAACTTTTCTACATTTTACCAGATTAAATTTTTAATAATAGTTTATAAAGTAAAACAATTATTAATTTGTTCTGTACAGTGCGCATTCATCGCTTTCCGTAGATTTAAATAACAATTGATTTGATAGTGACAATGCAAATTTTTAACCTTCATCGATTACTTTAACTAATCTTATAGCTAAATACCGTAAACTTCAAAATAATAACTAAGGTCGTCGTCAAACACCTCTGATTTGGCTTTGTTTGTAACTATATTATTAAGAGCAGATAATTTAGTATAGTTAAAGTTTTAAAATATTGATCTGAATTAAGAGTCATTAAAATAGTACTAAATCGTATCTGCTTGTAGATTATTGAGACTATCATGACTATAGACAGTAATAAACCATACCAAGGTATCCTATATGTGTACTAGTAGGATACTTTCGATTGAACTGTTGTCATACTATACAAATAAAAAGAGAAATGTTTATACAAAGGCGATTGCTTAAGAACGGCTGGACCGAGTTGGCCGTTTCTTGTAAGTAATAAAACATATTTTAAGTTTCTAATAGTTTCTAGTTCTAATAGTTTCTAATAACCTTGATTTTAACTGTGAAACCAAATTCTTCGATTATTACGTCATTTGCTATTTTTTAATCAGTGATCACGAGTATTACGACTATCAAGAAAATATTCACACAAGAAGTAAGTAAAGAGTGTTTTGAACGCGGAATGTCACACAATTGACACCTTAATAGGGTTAAGTTTATAAACCACATTAAAGAGTTTAAGAACAGTTTATTCAAGGAAACTTAAAAACCTGCCAACACTAAAAGCTTGTCATTTTGCCAAAGTTATGTAGCTGCCAAGATTTATCTTTTACTCACTATATCATCAATGGGTAATTTTCAAACCTGAAACATTCCACCACGAGTAGCATGGACGCTAACATAAAGAGAGAAATCTTCTGTAAGAGGGAGGGAAATTGCAAAATATGGACAGTCTTGTTATTGTCGACAGGGGACAGGGAGTCTAAATCTCCTATTAATAACACAACATTGTCTATGCTCTTGTACCCAAACTCTGTTGTTAGCATTTCTATATTATATTCCTTTATTTCTATACTACACTCGTTATAAATACCGGGAATCTAAATACCCCAACCCTCTCCCTTCACCTGTTCTTATAAATAGAGATGGAATTATTTACTTTGGAGGATTTTTATAAGACTAACCGAGTTTTTGATGTAAGAAAAGTTTTAAATCCCTCTCCCTCCCCCTTCCCCTAAATGGGGTATTTTTAATATGAATCCCTAGAGAGTATCAACATGGACTGTGTAAAAGTGGACTGAATGTGTCTAACATACTAACTGGTAACCAATAAGTTATAACGTGACAAAACGAGTTATAGGTATTTCCAAGACTTCCTAATTGGCTTCGGTAAGACAAAACAAAACCTAATAAATACTATGTTAATCATTGATACTTATTCGTATAATAACTTGCTTTATGCTTTTGTCTCATAAATTCTAAAAATAACTGGTAAGTCAATGTTTTATCTGCCTAACAATCACTTTAAAGTGACTTAAACTTTGGGAGTTTTATAAAACAATTCAAACTCTAATTAGCCACCAAGTTTAAGCGTAACATTAAAGAGTTTAGAGTTTTTTTAATGAATAATCTGTATAATTCCTACAAAATAAGGTGTCACTTGCTAGGGGTTACTAATTTAAAATTTTGACAACCCCAAAATACCCCAATTTTGGGAGGAGTCAAAACTGTTTATACATAAAATAAGTTATTCAGCTTTTCTTCCTTTATGACTCCCCAGGAATTTTGGGATTTTCGAGAAAGCTATTCCATTATTTACTTGGGCATGCATAGCCAAATAAACCTCCAATTTGTGATATAATATTCAAACCTATTACCTGTAAAACGTTCTGCCTCCTTATTTTTATTTCAAGCCGTACATTGAACACGGCACTTGCTGTCTTGTGCTTTTCAGGCGATCTTGTAAATCTTGGTTACTCCGGGTAATATATATTTTTTAATTGAAATACATAGAAATGCTAGTTTTATATCTTAATTTTAGCTGTACGTATCAGCGAATTCCAAATATACTTACATTACTCTTTTATAGTCTACATATACTTACCGTTATACATTCTTAGACCCTTTAAATTTAAGATGTGTTCTCTGTGGGTTTGAAGGAACATTATATATAAATGATGAATTATGACTTCTTGCGCTAAATCGTTCATACTGCAATATCTGAATTAACTGAAAACTTTCGGTCAATTCATTTTCAAATCTAAAACTATAAACTTTTACCATTATACTAAACAACCAGAGCAATTATTTAAATGATTCCTTCCAGCCATAAAATACAATGTATGCTAAGTTGGCATTACTGTAAAATATATGTATCTAAATATACTCAACTTAATAACTAAATTAACTAGATAATTTTAAACTAAATAGAATCCTACCTATCTCACAAATCATGAACTGCTACAATCAAGTGCCAATTAAGCACTGATATTCGAAGGGGCCTTCTTCGTTGTATATTACTATTATCTTTACATAACAGGTGATTTGCATTTCGATACAACAATAAATTACATTTTTAGAAATAAATGTACATATACTCAAAGTTTATTTCATTAAGTTTATTTTTATGGTTACAATACTATATGGATACATTTTTCATCATTTAGTTTAAATACAGAGGGTGCTAAGGCCCCTAGTGAAGGAAGTGAAACTCTAAACTAAACTAAATTAAATTAACTGACATTGTTATTGTCTTTGAGAGTTTCAATAATTGGAATTTTATGAGCTCTCGTAACTATGACGTTGTAAAAGAAAGGATTTATCTCTAGAAGACGCATAAATTGATTTATTTGGATTAATTGATAGTCTTATAAGATTTTTTTTTATTTTGAAATACGATAACTCTATGTTTATATGACTTAAAATATAACCGGCTAAACTCTGAAAAGGTTGTAGTCTGAATTCATGAAATTTACTCAGTCACGTTGTTCGTGTAATGCAGTGGTATGTTATTGATTATCATGTAAACTTCCTCTTCAAGTCACATTGAAACCTTGAAATTAATTTAAATCTTAATATATTACGATTTTACTGTGGAAAAAAATGAAATGGGACGAAAATGAGATGATGACTGAAATGTCTTTATTAGAGGCGAAGTTAGGACTATAAAGTCCTCTATACCAGGTAACCTTTGCCCTCTCTGTCATGTTGTGGAGAGACATCTTCAGTAAACAGATGTTAAACATAAACTGCCAATAATGCATATCCGCCTTTACAGGTGTGACGAGTTGGATGTGGAGATTAATAGAAGCTTAACCCACCAACTACCAATACGACCAACAGTGATCAATATGGCTTCTCTACCACAGGCTGCCAGTTTTTTGACAATCGTATGCTATCTTCTTTGTTAGGGTATATTATTTCTTGATTTCGGTTTAACATGTGCGGTGCCTCAGTACTTAGGAATTCAATTGTATGAGCTAAATTTCGACGTGGTGTGAACTACCATAGATAACTACCATATCTAAGAACTACGTTACTAAATATAACTAATGACTAAGGATTATGTATATCCTTATTCGTTGACATGATTTATTTACAAAAACCAATCGAGCAATCTGGTACCTGATGAATAGGATTGGAATTACGACTAATTGAAACTTTTAACATCTATCCTGAATCTTCATGTAAGTTTATATTATTCTAGATGTAGTAGTGTAACAACAATACACGTCTAAATGAAAGTGTTGCCGCTCTTACAGAACAGTTTAAGTGGCGTGTCTGCTCCTGTTTGGTGTCAGGATTTATTGTTTCCACTCACGCCCTCAATCTCAATGTCCTTTAATTAAAACCTCAATTCAACGTCTCTGGAGTATAAAACTTATTTCTACTAATTGAGTAGAAACATCTTATGACAAAAAATAGGTTGTGACAAAAATGCGTTTCATGTGTATATCCAGAATGCAATGTATGTATAATATATGACATATTATTTTTCATTTATCAAAACCAAACCGTTAATTATACTTTATTTTATTTTATCATATATAATTTGTTTTACGAGTTATACTAAAGTTGAATATGAGGTACAGTACTACTAACAGTAAAGGATTTAATACTATACGAAGCCTTTGTCACGAACTCTTTCATTCACAATTTTTATATAAACTAGGTTATCAGAGCTTTAAAAAACTTCCGTCTTATTAAGCGTTTAGTGTGAGTTTAAAATTACTGAAATTTGTACTTTTATTTTTTTATACTTGAACAAAATAGAATGTTGGACATGGATAGAATTCGACTACCATGCTGCTAATGGAGGCATTAAAAAATCTACTAGCTACTTAGAATGAGACTTCAATATCATCGAAGGCATGATTTAAGACTCCGCTGTACTGGCGGCAATTTTCATTTAATCCTGTAAGTAAAATGTTAAATTTTTAAGCACTTTTGTAAAAACTTAAAGTTGAAACTGTTTTATAAAATAAAAATCGAAGTATATTTTAATGTTAAATGTTTTTTTTACTATCCTGCATGAAGTTTCGTTATATTACTGTGGGATTCATATTACCAAAATACGTGAAATTTAAAAAAAAAGTACTAAACTAATTTTTAAACATTATTTATTGACAATGCCAAATTATTTGAATTAAAATCTTATGAAATCAAACAAATTACTTATTACACTAGTGTATGTAATGAAGGCAATGGGTGTATTAATATTTATTATAAATAGCAAAATTGGAGCGCATAACACCACTTTTACCTGGACATTATTTGTTTTAGCTTGTATACATTTATAAGAGATCTCTTTAAATTATATTGCATGATTTTATATAATTTCGCTTCAAATTTATAGGCCAAATATCTAGCAGACAATCGTATGTTTAATTCCCGTGTTTTCCGTAGGTGCTGAGAAACCACACAACGGAACGTCCTCTCAGGTCTGTCGTCTCTGCCGTCCCGCATTCTCTCTTGTGGATTCTTCTCTTCTGAGTTTTTTATAATTGATATAGGCCGATCTCTTTATCGAGGTATGTGATTTTTGTCCTGCACGCTCCCCCCCCTCACCAGGGGATCACTTTCGCTTACATTATATCGTGTTGCATAACCCTTTTGTATTTCTCGATGTGACTGATTTCGATTGACTTACTTTTAGGTTATTTTATTACAAACCTGCATTCACAGCTCTATTTGCCTATTCTATAATTTATTGGGTTAGACATGTCTCAACAAGTATTAAGTTACATGGGGAGTTGTGACACATGCTCTCAAAGATCATTTCTAGCCAACATGTCATTAAAAGCATTGTTATAAGAATAAAATTAAATGTTCAGTTTCTTCCTCTCTCTATCTCATACTTTACACGTAAATGCTTGTGAAAAGAGCATCTGACCATAAATATGATCGGACAGTCCCAACGAAGAGGACGGATCCGGTCTGATTTTGTCTGAGGACATATTTAAGGTCTTCTACTCGGTGGTCTTTGTTTGCGTACTCCAAACGTCTTTTACAGTGAACAGAGTTGAAATCTCGTATTTAACGGGTGTTCTCATTGTTTTTAAGTTAAATATTTAATATCGTTGTTCAGTTTTAAAACATTTGTAAGCCAAACTTAGTTTCAGTCTACTTCGTCAAACTTATGGAATAATAAAAAATGTGTACACCTCACACTTACAATTACAATGATAACATAGATAATATGAACGTTATGTAAATTGTGAACGTATATTGTAAAATATATTTATCGAAATTGAAATTTACCATACTACAATTCTAAAATTATTTTATTTTCTATCTCAATTTAATTTACTAAAACATGACAACTGTGTGTGATTAGTACGACCCGAGAGTATTGCCCATTTCAAAAAACCGTAATTAGAAATGTTTAAACAAAATCTCTACATGATGCTAAATTACGTATTAAAAAATCGAAAATGCTGAAAAAGTTAGACAGGCCGTTTATATTTAGTAAATACGGTAAATTAAACTGTTTTCGACCACAAATACGATGTGTTAACCATCCCAAGTTACTTGGCTTTTAACGATAAAATATTTCTGATATGGAATAAAACACGTTCTCATATTAAACCTATATGTTTTAAGTTTTATAATTGTATTGTCTCTATTATTATGTTCTACACAATACCGTTTATATTGATCGTTAAATATGTAGATTAGAGCGCAGAACATAAAAAAACGTTCAAGCTCAGGGAATGTAATGTACAAAGGTTCGGCTGAATATATTACGCCATAACAAACGAGCTGCGCCAGGCGCGGGCGGCCTACGTCTGCCTCAGCCACTGAGAATGCTTCCGTTGTTCATTCACTATTTCCCAAGCGGCAAGAATGTAGCCGGAAAATAATTTTGGGGGGCCCAGACAACTGATATTTGTTCATAGTGAACAGAAAGTAAGGCCCCATTTTGTTTCTTATAAAGTTCTTGACCAGTTTGTTTCATGAGAACGATATTTCAGCAGCACATTCCAGTAATAATTAATTATTTAAATAATAATAATAGTTCACTAAAAAAGTAATTAAACAAATTTGGGGGGCTCGGACCCTTTGGACTCCATCGCTGGCTACGTCCTTGCCAAGCGGAAGCGATAATATACTGTGATTAAATTGTCATGTTGTGCACCAATGTGCGTTAAAAAAAACACGTGTACAAAAAGATTACAACAGACATTAGAGGTTATAAACTGTGACCGCCAGGAAATTCCTGCCTATGGGAGCAATTTTCGTAATCGATAAAAGTCAGATGTTTTCATGCAGGGACCTTAATGTAAAAGTTACACCATCAAAACTTGCTTCTTTATAAAATATTTTTTAATAAACTTTTAAGCAGAGCCATTTCTGTCCAAATTTTCAGACTTGTTCTAAAACGATAAATGCCAGTTATTGGGGTCTATTCGTGAATTCCAGCCTTTACCTCGTGCACTCATTTTCACAATAGACAGACAGAGATTGGACTATGAGATTACGTAAATAACGTAAGTCTATCGTACCATTTTCATTCGTGTATTGATTATTTTACGTGTACGGTAAATTAATATTTTGTCGTATTGCAGATATTTTATCGTCATTTAGTCTGTAACAAGTATTTTTCTAAAAACAACAATATTAGGGTTACCCAAAGAAACAATATTAGGAAATCGAGGCTAGCGATTAGAGGTGGAAGTTTGCCAACACACTTGATGTTATCTGTAAGAAATGTTACGTCCTTATTTTATTCTTCTGTTTACAAAATAACCTGATTATTTTTCTTATTGCGATAAAAATTTGACGTTTAAATAGTATAACTTACTTGAATAAAATCCAGATATAATTAATTATAAATAAATAAATTCCACTGTATTATTTTTATATTAAATTAGTCAATACAAATCTAAGCTCAAACCTTCATTGCTGTATACGCTTATTATTAACTGAGTAATGTGGGCTTCTGTGAGGTCCAACAATTCCTGAATGTTTGGTAGTTGCAGATCTTTGGTAAATTTTCCCAGAACTGGAAATTTACCTCTTCTAAAACCTTCCTTCGTGTGTTAGTTTCTAGCCTCGGGAGAACTTCATTCTCTAAACTTTCCGGACTCTTTGTGACCAGAAAAGGTAGGTATATATAAAGGCATTTAGAACTTTACCTGCTTCGTTTTCAAAGGGGAAAGTATTAGTTTATAAATAAATATTTGCTCCACGAAATAACTGCACAGAATTTAACTAGCCACTAGTATACTGTTTTCTTTGCAAGACTTAAAAACAAACATGTATTTATATACGTAGGAAATATTTTCTTGATCATGCAGCTCAACACCTTCCGTCCAAAAGATGTTCAATAACTGTGTTTGGTTAAAGTAGAGTCAAAACAAATTGCGACGTAATGTAAAACCTAACCGGCTCACAAAGCCTTGTTGTAAAAATTCACGGATTCACAATAGGTTTAAACGTACTATCTAATTTCACTTTTGTTAAAACTAATTTTTCAAATTTCACTGATATATAGGTTAAATTTTGTCAAATTTCACGAATTCATGTGTATACTGTCCATTTTCATGGATTCGTAAAAGGAGAAAACCTTAAATAAGGATTTGAGAGGCTGAAGCTTCTTTTTCCAAAGGTGCTCTACTACAGCCCTTGGTTGAAACGTATTCAATGAACATATATGTTAATTCTTCCGAGAAATATTTGAAATCACTAAAGTCCGTTAATGAAATATTTTTACCAATATAATAAGCAGCATGCGGAATAGAGACAGGAACAAATGCGGTATCAGATAAGGGCTGGAAACCAGCCAGGGGTGGCCAGCCCGATATTATCTGTGAGATGTTTCCACCCTAAGTGTTCTCTGCGGTTTTATATTATTAAATTTCCCGGAATATCTTGACCCCTGAGTCACGTTAAGTTTTTTTTATTGACAATTGTCACTGTCTTGCTCACAATGTATTTCTGTATTCCATTTATTTTTTTTAGATTTCATTCAGGATGGCAACTATATGGCACAATATATGAGTACGCTATACCATCAGTCTAACAACATGCTTCCAAGGATGAATCCAAAATTTCATACTTATGGCTCATACCACATGTTAATATGTTTATATGATTGTACTCAGTTTGTTTAAAAAATATTCATTCTGTGATTCTCTCATTATCATCATGAGCAATGCAAAAATGTTCACAATCGCTTAGTCAAAGACTCGAACTAAGGCTGCATGTAAAATCAGATCGTTCGCAGGTTAACGTGCGGACGGACAGACAGACAGAAAAACATTTGTCCAGCACCACCATTAATATGCTTCGTTAACGCTGAGACAAAAATACATTGTATAATTTATTGAAATGGAACCATTTAATCATTTTTCTGATTGCATTATTATTAATTACTAAAGAAAAACGCACAGAATACTAAGCCTGCATAGCAAATCATTATTAGGTCCAAAAAGGAACCTTCATTTTTTCAGATTTTTGCTTTGCATTAGATTCATTTTAAGTAGCTATAACAAAGATTATTCTTATTTTAAAATTATATAAAGAAATTATAGAAAACGCACAAAATACTGTGAAGACAGAAATTAATATAATTATAATAAATGTAGTATTTATTACAAATATATTTAAAGCTATGCAGCAGAAGCCAACGTAAGGTTCAGTGCAGGTTAGACGGGCCCGCTGTATAGAACTGTATCAGCACTACAAGATATGTGGTCACCATGCCAACAATCTGTGCAGCAGAAAACCAACGTAAGGTTCAGTGCAGGTTAGACGGGCCTGCTGTATAGAACTCTGTATCAGCACTACAAGATATGTCGTCACCATTCCAACAATCTGTGCAGCAGAAACCAACGTAAGGTTCAGTGCAGGTTAGACGGACCTGCTGTATAGAACTATATCAGCACTACAAGATATGTGGTCACCATTCCAACAATCTGTGCAGCAGAAACCAACGTAAGGTTCAGTGCAGGTTAGACGGACCTGCTGTATAGAACTGTATCAGCACTACAAGATATGTGGTCACCATTCCAACAATCTGTGCAGACAGAAATTTGATTATTATATCATTACGAGACCTCCATTAATAATACTAATATTACTACGTTACTACAGATAAAGAATAATGTGTTTACCGATGTTATCATTTCGTTGTTAATCTGAAAGTATCCTTTGGCAGAAAATCCTACTTTGATGTTGGATAGTTGCAGCAGAAATATCTCCAACTGAAACATATTAGTAACTATAAAAATACATTACCGTGGCCCTACACATATGTACATGTTCGTAATGTATTTTTCTTTGTGCCTGGTCAGTTGTTTTACGGGATAACATTCTAATCGTATTCCCTGTTACATGTTATCGGACAGTTTGAGGAATATACAAACAGAATTCAACGCCTTAGCAATTATTATTATAGGTCAAGTATTCAAAGATACGATTAGGATTGTGATCGAGCAGCTTCAGAATGCACCATTTTGTTCTCGCATGAAAAACTTGTTATGTACTTCTCGTTTAAGTTAATATTTTAAATGTTTGGGTTTTTAATGTCATCTTCCACTTTAACATTTTCCTTGCCAATTACTAAATGATAAGATGAAATTTCGAACCAGTTAAAAATATATGGTCAAACTAAAAGGACTATACTATTTTTTCTGTGGACTTCTTGGAATACAATATTTAGATTAAGTTGCGTACATTTTTTTATATTTTTTTACTGTGTTTTTGTTTATGTAATAACATAAAAAAGTTGGCGATGCATTTCAGATGGCATTTTCAGTTACCTCCCCGTAATAATTGTGGATGGTCATAGTAGAAATACATCCTACGACTCATTAAGTCCTTAGGTGTATCAATAGATAACCAATATATGTTACATTATTTAAATAGACAAGCATACAAAAAAAGAAATTTTACATACCACGCAGTACAAAAAAGAAATTTTGTTCACCTGTTGAGAGATGGGCTTCAATGACGCTATGCCAAATTCTATAGTTGGACATTCACCATCATAGAAATCATTCTTGTCTAAGTAGAAAAAGGGTTTCATGCACAATTTACTGTTCACAGATGAATTTTTTTTAAATTCTTGCCACTTTATAACTTCAAATTTGTGTTATATAAGATAAATTTCATGACGGAGTGCCTAAATAATAAAAGTTACAGTGAACTAGAGAGGATACTGCAACGAAAAATTGATTTGAAGTCTTATTTTGTCACTGACTTTTAATGTTGAATTTCCAATCTATAATCCTTTAATATGATGCGAATAAATATTCTACATATTATTATCAGATACCAATGTGCGAAATTACTTACGAATCTATTTATTCTGTTATTAGTAACATGCACGATCTTCAAACGCTGTGTTGGTTATATAGAAATGAAGCTTCATGAAAATTATAAAGTGTGTATGTAAAAAGATTTTCGAAGTATCGTGTAGGCCAAGAGACAGATGGAAAGAGATACAATTTTCCAGCCCCACGAGAGCTTCGCTAGCTCTCAGCCAAATCAGTATCTAGATTATACTCCTTACCTGTCTCTTTAGTCTTGGGTCCAAATCAAGATTCATCATTTTGCAGATCATTGGAGCCAACTCTTCAGCCTAAAATTCACATGTGTGATAAGTATAAAAAAATTACATGCTACCTTATTTAACAATCAATACTTGATACTAAAGTAGTACGAGTACTATTATTATATACAATAACATCCATTAAATAATACCATTTAGATCTCCGATTTCCACTAAGTTGAGACATCGAAAAAACAAAATAAAGTCTTGAAATGTTTCCGACTCACTGAGGAAAGCAATATTCAATCGACAGATCTTAAACCGAAACTACTGATAATATATATATCCGTCTATACAGGCTTAGAGTTCTTTGAAGCTTATATGATTCAGGCGAAGCTAAAGCGTTGGTACGAATTAAAAACCTTTATTTTGTATTCTAAAAATTTGACTTAAAAAAAATTGTTTTGTCAAACCAAAACCCATTGTTAAGTCCCGCTCTAACAACTCTGTTCTCACCGTGGAAAGTGAAAGCAACGTGTTGTGATCTTCACAAATCTGGACTTAATGCTGCTTCTGTATCAGTCATGTATATACATGATTTTTTACGTACAACATATTCTGTTGTCAAACTTAGATTGCTCAAATCTTACACTGTTTAATCTTTGGAGCACTATTTAGTATGTTTGACGTCATTGTTCTTGAGATTTCCAGAAAGAAGATGATATATTTCAATTTTTTGAAACATAGTGTTCTTTTCTTGTAACATATAACGAAGGCAAAGGTCCAAAATTGCATTATCCTTTCAAAAAATTCATTGCCAATAACAAACTTTTATTAAATATTAACGTAAGCTTAAACCTAACATAGAAACGATAGATGGCGAGTTCCAGAGAGATAAACTATATGTATCTCATCTCATCAATAATAAATTTTACTGACTAAAATGAGCTTGAGAAAACATGTTGCTGAACGAACCGACCTAGAATACTGTTACTCTAAGTACCTGACGTCAAAAAGGTAAAACACTGTGTGACCAGAAACAATAAATTACTCTAATCACCTAAAATTATGAGAATAGAGCAATTTATTTATCCATATACGATAGTACAACCTTGTAATAGTTTAAGCTGCAGTAACTGTTGAAAGAAAATATAAACTCTACTGTAGCATTTGCCACACAGGCAAATTAAAGTTTAATTACCAAATTTTTATGGAAGAAAATAGTTTTGTCAAAATATAGTTAACATTAATAATGTAATTATGCAAGAAAGGGTACGCGAATGTAGGAATGGTACAGTAAGACTGCGGTTTATCTGGAAGTCGACCTTGATGACGGGATTACAATAGGGATTGTTCAGCAGACAATTAATCTCTCTAGACTTATAAATGGATAGTTGGAGGCCAATCAAAGGCGTTAGTGAAGAGTGAGTTGATTATGGAAGGGGTCAGTATATAAACTCCCGACTGGCGCATCTTGGCGTTTTTTTTAGTGTTTTGCAGAATTAATTTTTGTTGGTGATGTTTAGTTTCTAGTTTTTCTACAAATCTGCGTGGGATTTTGCGTAAATAGCTATTTTTTAGTCGACTAACAAGTTTCGTATGAGAACTTTGTTGTAACTAATGTTATGCTATACATGATATATGTATATATAAGAGGAACTAAAAAGATTTAGAAATAACTAACGCAAGTTTTCCAGAGAGTAGTTTTGCGACAGAGATTTAGTATAAAACAATCGTACTAGTTTTAATACATCAAGAAATTAAGTTCTTAATAAATATTTTGAGTGTAATATAGTTAAATTACAGTATTAACACAAGTGATACGAAGATTTTTTTCAGTGAGTTTTTAGTTCACGTTTATTTAGCTTCGCTTAAAATAAATAATAGTACATTTTATGTTGAATAAAATTAGACATTTTTATTCCGTTTTAATGATATATGAGAGATAGAATTTTAGTTCAATTTAACTTTTGTACCAAAAAGTCAACTTTAATGCAATTTATTTTATTAGAACAAGAAATGCTTTACTTGAGAAAACTTTTAAAACACAAGTGGCCGTGTAAGTATTAAATCTAAATATTTAACATATGAAGTTATTTTCTTGAAAACTGATTTTAACTTTGGTTTTTATTAATAAACTATTTTTAAAGTAATTTTACAAAGTATTTTATGTCTATTTTTCATTATATGTGTGTGTATTAGTATTCAAACTGTAAAAATAATTTTAGTTGAAATAATCAAAAATTATGTTGAGGGAATCGCATAACTAGTAGATATCTCTACATCTAAATAATAGTTATTATTTTAACTTTAGTGTAATCAGACAACAATTACAAATATATGACGATAATCACATTATCAAGGAGGTTAAACGTCATGCCTACTACTAAATAACAACTATTAACCAATACATATACGACAAACCAACATAAAACAAAAATTAAAATTCTTTTTATCCTGTGTAGAGATTACTGGATCAATTTAAAATAACTTTATTTAGTAATTAAAAAATTAAATTATACACAACGAGTGTAAACTAAAATAAAAAATAAGTTGATAAAGAGATTTTATATATATTTTGCTGCCTTAGCAGCACGGTTGTTCTAGTAATCAGGTAATTTAACCAAACAAAAAATATTCGTAACATAATGTTTTTATAATTTGGTTGGATTTTTATATTTCAGTTAAAGTTTTAAACAGTAAAACTTACCGATCTAGTGACGTCTGTGCTGGAGTGAGAGAGAAGAACCAGATGAAAGAAGTGTATTAAAGCCCAAAGTCCATCATTGACAATGAATAAGATATCGCATTTCACAACGCGCTGGAAAAAGTAGAAGAGCATGGTGGTCGTTTGGATAATCAATGTGAGGATGGCAGCTATCAGCTGATCGCTGTAGAACATGTTTGCTTCGTTAGTGGCGTCACACAACAACCAGTAGGCATTTATTAGAGTTGTAACCATTTGAGGCCGTGATGATCCCACTGAAATGAATAAAACTATAAAAAATATTAAGCACTGTTTTTGTTGTTAAACTATATAAATCTGCATGTAATCACTTACAAATTATCCAACGAACACGTACTTACATGGGTCTAGAGCATTAGTTAGACCGTTTTGCCTTGGAACTGGTTTTCCTAAATTGTTCAATTCATGAATGATCTTTCCATTCACCATTCTAAATCTCGCCGTAATATTCCGGGTGATATGTGTGAAATGAACCAGCAAAGCGCCAATGACGAAGTACATGGTGAATGAAAAGAAGTAATATAAGGTGAAGTACTCGTCCTCTTGCAAGTTCATCTGTTGTAAGGATGTGAATTTGTACTGAAGTATAGTTTCCGTCGCGATTACCGTTGCCGTGAGAGTAAATATAACCATAACCCTCAGTCTGGCCCGGCTCTTTCGAGGTCTTTGGAAAAGATTGTTATCAATGGTCTCCAGGATATCACAAACGTTCAAGAATTTCTGATGTTTCGTAGCATTACCAAAGAGTACCACAATTACCAGCATTGTCAGACTGACAAAATCTAAAGTAACTGTTAGAATCATGGTGTTGTGAGAATTATTAGTTATTTTTGAAAATATATTATAAATCCAAAAGTTTGATGACACAATTTGTACCAGTACTATTACTGAACTTCCAATGAACAATGCTGAAGAAAAAGTGAAACGCTTCTTTTTTTTAAGGCGTTGTGTGTATTTTAATGGAAACGCTCCAAAAATGTTGCTATATAAAAGTACTTCTGTTGGTAAAATATCCATTTATATCAGTACATTTAGATATTTTGCTGTCAAATTCACAACTGGGAAGCTTGATTTGTTTGTAAGTGTTTGCTATAATTACAACTGTCCAGTCTAATGAACGTCAGCCCATTTCACTGTCTTTATTTTGAAATTGTGAATTATTAAAGATCTATTACTAGTTTGTGGTTGTACCACAAATTAAGGTTTATAACATTTATTCAGTAATACATATTACATGACATGTTATTTTATATAAATTGTAACATAAACCGTGGTAAATCCAACTTATACAAATTGTAGTACATATATATTATATATTTGCATTTGATTGCTTCCTTATCAAGTATTATTCAATTAAATATTTCTAAAAATAGTTTAATTGCAGAAAATATATACCATTGGTAAAATATTTGTAAATTTTAATACAATTTAACTCTTTTCCACTTTTACATGTATCCTAATGTTTATTTCAACCTAGTTTTTCATTATGTGTTAGGTTAGTTATTTTACCTGAAGAATAGATGAGATTGCAGTAATCAAAACGTAGTGTTACTGATTTTTTGTAACTCTGAACGATCGAAAATGTCCTGGAAAATCCTGTTTCCTTCACAATCTTTCCATTTTCAAAATCAAACTTCAAACAAAGAGCTTAGATACCATTAATTAGATATTGTTAACCAAAAGTGAAAAAGGTTGATATGCTCAATTAATTTATAACAACTTTTGTTTTTGAACAGCTTTAAATGTCTTATTAGGATTTAATGTGTAATTCGTATAAATCTTACAAAGTAGTACGAATCAACAAACAAGATTACTATCATAATTTATAAATTATTGCATCCTTACAACTACGTGGTTGTAGTTCATACTCCCAGAATATCTTCATTTTATATTGGTTTAGACTGTTTAGAGTCATACCTATAAGTCACCAATAGCAAACCTCTTAGGTCACGTGATCTGGTCTTCTGAACAAGATGACTGAAGAGGCGCTCCTTCTGTGTAGTAAAGTTTGTTTTAGGAATACAATATACTGGATTCAAGAATAAGCATCAAAATAAAATGTTATACACTAAAATAAATAGTATTTTTATATGGAAATTTTAATTCATGAAAACTTCTAATTGTTGATTGAAGATTTAAGTATGATTATAACCAATACGTTGTCATGACTTGACTGTAACTTTAATTTATTTCATTCGATTCCACTTAGGTTTTTATGAATTTGGAAACATTTCGAAAAATGTTTACATAGATATCTAGAATAGAGGGTAAAGTGTGTAAAAGGTTAATAAGTGCTTATAATTATTGTACTAACTTTTAATATTACAATCATATTCGCATTTTCCATAATGCGGCCATTCGTATTAGTCTATAAAACGTGTTTTATGCTAACAATGATTATTTAATTTTAAATGTCTAAATAAGCTCATATTATTTTATTAACATTCCTGCGTACATTCAGAAAGAAGAATAGCTAAGCAAAATATACAAAAATTTCAATTGAATTGCTCAACTCGTTCTCAATATATCAGCTGAGTTATAGGCTTTGCTAATGCTTTGCAAATACGATGGAGAACCGTACACTATCTATCTTGTTTATACGCAAATAAACTAAAACAATGCTGTATTGAATGGTTTAACCAAATTTAATCCCAATCCAACCTCATTACAAGTTTTACTATGTTCATGTATTAAATTTCAGATGCCTTGTCAGTTTTTTTTATTATAAAATTTACTAAAAATAGTTAAAATGCCGATGGCTTATTAATATCATCATCAAACTCAATGTTGCATACATATAAATGAAATTTCGTAGAAAATAACAAGTTTGTACGTTAATCGCTCTACAGATATGCGTACAGACAGACATACAGAAATGAAACATGTACACCCCTGGGGTGATATACCTCGCAAGGGCTCAACCAATCAATTGAAATTTAATATAATGAGGTTTTATATACACTCATAAAATTTCTGTCGATTATATGCGTTCATAAATAGCAAATGTAAAGGACTGAAGCATCTCTACATTTTTTAAACTCTTCGTATGCTTAAAACTATTTAGGCATAAACCGTAGGATGTTAAGATAGTAGAGCTTAAAAAAATATCGAAAACTGATATTTATAAAACGCCAGCAATTAAAGTCATAGTTATACCATTAAGCGTTTACAAATTATTCTTTAAACATTATTTCATATTTAATTTATATTGAACGTGATAACAAGACATTCAATTAACCTTTTGTCTGAATAAGGTATATTTCAAATCAAAAGAAGAGATAATGAAACAGTTTGTATTGTTATAGGTAGCTGTACATAAGATCGAGACAGGAAGTAAACAAATGCGGTATCAGATAAGGGGTGAAAACTAGCCAGGGGTGGCCAGCCCGATATTATCTGTGAGGGGTTTCCACCCTAAGTGTTCTCTCTATTTTTATGTTAGTAAATCTCCCAGAATATCTTGATCCCAGTGTCACGTTACATTCTTTGTAACAATTGACAATGTGTCTTATACTGTGTAAAACACTGATTTCAAGTGCAATACATTTTACTTTACATTCTTCATTTGCCAAACACATTTTAGTTATCTTGTATTTGCCTAGTTATGCACTCCGATAGAAATCCTATATCGAGATCGGTAGAAGAAAATAAAAATCAGGTGTATTGAAGAAATCATTTTTGTCAAGAATTGTTCTAAATCAGGCAGACCTACATCAGAATCAACTCAGGTACAATAATATGTCAGTTTTTGAAAATCCACTTGAAACAAGCATTTCAAAGTGCAACTTGGGATTCCTCAAGAGTTTACTAAGTAAAAAGCGCAAAAATCCACCTTGTGCGCGAGTTGAACGAGTTTGACTGGATCAAAGCTTGAGTTATGTTATGAATTGATGGATATAATTTTTAATGTAACAATCTCAGTAAATCAAATAGTTTTTAGTACGGAAAACTGTTATACTTCACGATGTGTAACCTCACTAGAGCCGGGAACAACAGACACAAGATTCCGAAAAAAATTCATTTATGTCTTAGTTTCATGGGAGTATGAGCTGTTGGGCCATTTGTCATGGAAGGGAATCTTACTGCTACGATACATTGAACAATGCTTCGCAGATTATTCCTCATATAAGTAGTGTGTTATTTAGGTTCTACTCAGTGGCCTGCCAGATCACCAGATTTGCTACCACTCGACTCCATTATTTGGGGCTATGTTAAAGACAGAGATCAAAAATATTATTGATTTCGCAAAAAGAATATTCCCGGAAATGCAATTAGTTCCGTAAGTTATGTTCTAGCTTGTAAGTTCGGATTTATCACAAGGCTATCACATTCCCATGAGGGAAAACGATTCGAGCATCTCGTGTAAATCAATTAAATACTAAAATGAACTAAGCAATTTTGATGCAAACTTAAGCTGTTCTTTTAATACGCAATGTATTAAAACCTTTCTCAAGCTGTTTATTGAACTAATTAAGGGTAAAATATATATATATACCCCCATGATGGTCGCTCTGATATTCGGGGATAAGAATGATTTAGTGATAGGTAAAATTCGGACATTATGTCAAACCAGGAAATTCCCAGGGGTAGTTAAGAGATTTGGTGATGGTAAAATTCAGACATGAGGTCATGCTAGAAAATTCCCTGGGGGAGGTTGTAATTTTAGCAGGGGTTAAGACATCAGGGGGTAATCTGGTCATACCAGGAACTTCCCAAGGATGGTTAAGAGATTTGGTTATAGGTAACATTAAGACATGAGGTCATGCCAGAAAATTCCCTGGGGGGGTTGTAACGTTACCGGGGGAGTCCTTTCCAGTTTTTTCTACCAAAACCTTCAAGTAGAGGAAGGAATACCAGTTGAAAACTTTAAGCTGCTTTCGAATTTCCAATTTTTTTAATGCAAACACATTGAACCATGCAAAAAAAATATATTTACTGCTTATAAACGCATTATGAATTTGGTTCCAACACACTAAAATGTTATATGGGTGTCTTTGTTGCCAGACTTGTATTTAACCCTGCATATAAGAGAACACAGTAGATAGCGTATTAATAAACAAGTGTATCACAATTAAAGTGGTATTTAATGGTCTACACTACATATTTAAAGCGATGCTACAAAATTAAACTTAATCTTCATTGCTGGGTAGGTGGGGCTGCCGTATGGAACTGTATCAGCACTACAAGATATGTGGTCACCATGCCAACAATCTGTGCATACACAACTGTGATTAGTATGTTAGTAGACTATTAATACCTTCATGGATGACATTGGTAGTCATAAGTTACTATACAAAAGTATATATGTTTACCGAAGTTATCATTTCGTTGTTGATCTGAAAATATCCTTTGGCAGAAAATCCTACTTTGCTGTTGGATAGTTGCAGCAGAGAGATCTCCAACTGAAACATATTAGTAACAAGAAAATTATATTACACTAGCCACCGACATTAACCTGTGTTATAAAATACAGTGTGAGGCAGACCACCCGTACAGTACGTTATAGCGGCCAAACCAAACGAGGTAGATTATTCGTAACAACTTAACCCCCCTATTTCCACACCAAAGAATTTGGATAAATTATTTTAAAATCTCTAAAACTCCCCAAAAGGGTAGTTTTTGGGGGGTAGGGGTGGTTTTTGGAAAATTTTCAAACGTAAAGGTATGTTGAGTTATACCTCATTTTAAAGGTATTTCTTCACTGATTATTTTGATGCAAAAAGTTTGAACCTATCTTGCCGCTTATGTACAGGGTACACCAAAACGTTAAAAAATCAGGGGTTTGTGGGTAAATTTATTGAAACTACCTGCACAAATGTAGAGAGACGATATTTATATTAAAAACTAATGATGAGACGGCTTATCGAAAAATATCATCAAATGCCACCCTACCCCAAAATTTACACATTTTAAAAATACATAGAATTTTGAAATACTTAACAGCCCCAATCTAAAAAAAAACTCAAATAGCAACCTAGGTTGTGTTGTACATCATTTAAAGGTCTTTAAAAAATAAACATTTTCTACGTTTAAAGTTTGTCTCTATCTCCAATGGTTTCAAAACTGTAGTACAAAAATAGATTTTTTAATAATTTTACTAAGTTAGTTTGAATTTTAATATCAAAACCAAATGAAAAAATGGAAAAAAGTTGGACTTTTAAGTTTAATTTGTTTTTAAATAATGTAATAAAAAACAGGATTTCTATCAGTGTAACATGTTTCAATAGCAATCTAACCGTGGTGTTCATGTTTTAATAATCCCAAATACACGAGTAGCCCCTGGAAGAATTTTGGAACCAATTCCTTAGTCTCTTATCTAATCTCTGTTATTATCGTGTCCCTATTCAGTTGTTCTTGTGACCACGTGGTATGAGGTAGATATTAGTTTAAATTTTTTTTAAAGTACGTAGTGTAAGTTTTGTTTGTTCTAATATGCCATTCTCAAATGAGGAGGGATTCCAGATGCTTATGGTATTAGGGGGATGTTTCCAAAATTACTCAGCTGCCGCTCTTCTTTATGCCCAATATTACCCAGACCGCGAACATCACTGCAGGAACGTTTTTCAAAGACTTGCTAGTCGAGTTCGTGAAACAGGTCATGTTCAACCTGACCACAACAAAGGAAAGGAACTCGCTAGACCCGTGAGAAGTGATAGGGCACCCGAAGTTTTGGCAGCCTTTGAACTGAATCCGCATGATTCTACACGAAGAGTAGTTCTTGATTCTGGTATGAGTCAAAGATCTGTTTTAAGAATTTTTCACGATCATAAAATGCACCCATATAGGATGTCATTACATCAAGAACTCCATGGAGATGACTAACTTCATAGAATGAACTTTTGTTTGTGGGCTCGAGAAAAACTACAACAAAATCAAAACTTACCGTACTACTCACCGTAACATTCTGTGGTGTGACGAGGCTACGTTTAGGAGTAATCGGGAAGTGAACCGTCACAATATGAGATACTGGGTGTTTGAAAACCCACACTGGATGCAAGAAGTGGACAACCAAAGGTACTGGACCCTAAATACCTGGTGCGGTATTATCGGTGACAAAATTGTAGGGCCATTCTTCTTTGACGATCGCCTAGACCGAGTAGTTTATATTAACTTTCTAATCGAAATTCCTGAGGAAGTCTTACAACGTATGTGGTTTATGCACAATACGCCGAAGATTCTCGATTAATTCTAAATGAGCAATACCCTGACAGATGGATTGGAAGAGGCGGCCCTGTGAACTACCCAGCGAGATCTCCTGATTTAACGTGTATGGGATTTTACTTGTGGGGTAGACTAAAAGACCTAGTGTATAAATCAAGACCAACAACTAGAGAGGACATAATGTGGCGGATAAGGGAGGCTATAAACACGATCAGTAGAGAAGAGATAATGAGAGCTGTAGATAGCTTCACCTCAAGGATTGAACTCTGTCTGGAAAACAATGGGTTGCAGTTTGAGCACCGGTTTTAACTCTTCATGAGGTCAGTTACTAGGTTATTGTTAGTTTTAGTTTGATAATTGATAATTGTCATATTGATAATTTACCATGATGCTGCTGTAACATGGTAGATTTGTTTTCAAAACCAGTTTGAAGTGATTATCTTTTTTAATAATGACAGGATATTCCTTCCTTCCATGGCACTCACATCAATGATTAAATAACAAGAGGTTTTCTCATATACATTTTGAGTAATTTAAGTGTAAAACTTTTTATAATTCAAAATGTACTAAATTAATAACTGGGTAATTTTCCTGTTTCATAAGATACCTCAGCACTTATCGTAAGACATTGTGGTTTACGGTGTTCCAATACCTTTTTAAATTTTAAAAGACTTTTAAAAATTGGGTACAGTATTTTTTTTTTCAATCATAAACATAAGAGACCATTTTACTGTTGCAACTTATTTTTTTTACTTGCACATTGCACTAACTTTTATAATAAATACATTGATGATGATAAATGGCATTTTCAGTGACCTCCCCGTAATAATTATGGATGGTCATAGTAGAAATAAATCCTACCACTCATTAAGTCCTTAGGTTTATCAATATATAACCAACATATGTTACATTATTTAAATAGACAATCATACAAAAAAGAAATTTTTTACATATCACGGAGTACAAAAAAGAAATTTTGTTCACCTGATGAGAGATGGGCTTCAATTAGGCTATGCCAAATTCTATAGTTGGACATTCACCATCATAGAAATCATTCTTGTCTAAGTAGAAAAAGGGTTTCATGCACAATTTACTGTTCACAGATGAAATTTTTTTAAATTCTTGCCACTTTATAAATTCAAATTTGTGTTATATAAGATAAATTTCATAACGGAGTGCCTAAATAAAACAAGTTACGGTGAACTAGAGAGACTACTGTAACACAAGAGTGAGTTAAAATCTTATTTTGTATGAATAAATATTCCTCATATTTATATCAGATATCAATATGAGCATTTTAATTACGAATCTATTTATTCTGCTATTAGTAACATGCACGATCTTCAAACGCTGTGTCGGTTGTATAGAAATGAAGCTTCATGAAAATTATAAAGTGTGTATGTCAAAATATTTTCGAAGTATCCTGTGGACAACGAAACAAAAAAATACAATTTTCCAGCCCCACAAGAGCTTCGCTAGCTCTCAGCCAAATCAGTACCTAGATTATACTCCTTACCTGTCTCTTTAGTCTTGGGTGCAAATCAAGATTCATAATTTTGCAGATCATTGGAGCCAACTCTTCAGCCTAAAATTCACATGTTTGATAAGTATCGTCTAAATCACTTTAAGCAAATTACATGCTACCTTATTTAACAATCAATACCTGATAATAAAGTAGTACGAGTACTATTATTATATACAATAACATCCATTAAATAATACCATTTAGATCTCCGATTTACACTAAGTTGAAACAACGCAAAAACAAAATAAAGTCTTGAAATGTTTCTGACTCACTGAGGAAAGCAATCTTCAATCGACAGATCTTAAACCGAAACTACTGATAATATATATTCGTCTATACAGGCTTAGAATTCTTTGAAGCTGTATATGATGCAGGTGAAGCTAAAACGTTGGTACAAATTAAAAACCTTAATTTTGTGTTCTAAAAATTTGACTTTAAAAAAATTGTTTTGTCCAACCAAAACCCATTGTTAAGTCCCGCTCTAACAACTCTGTTCTCACCGTGGAAAGTGAAAGCAACGTGTTGTGCAATGACATCATTTGTGTACATCTTCACAAATCTGGACTTAATGCTGTTTTTGTATCAGTCATGTATATACAAATGTATATATGCGCATATATCATGTATAAATGTATATATCATGTATATATGCGCAATTGCCAATGACGCAGTGTAGCGGGTACGGCGGTTATCGCAAGATAACCAGATGAAGCAACGTCGAGCGTGGCCGCTGCTTGGATAGTTGACCGCTGAGCGATCCTGTCCTTGCAAGCGGCCCGACTGCCCGGCCATTGGTGGTGGTTCGGAAGTCACCTTTAAGCCGTTGGTCCCCAGGTTAAGTGTTAGAGAGGGCTTCTTAGCCCTAACTTCAACTGGTAAAATAAGACATTCTTAACTTTACTTTACATGATTTTTCACGTACAATATATTCTGTTGTCAAACTTAGATTGTTCAAATCTTACACTGTTTAATCTTTGGAGCAGTATTTAGTATGTTTGACGTCATGTTCTTGAGATTTACAGATAGAAGGTGATATATTTCAATTTTTGAAACATAGTGTTTTTCTTCATATAACGAAGGCAAAGGTCCAAAATTGCATTATTCTTTCAAAAAATTCATTGCCAATAGCAAACTTTTATTAAATATTAACGTAAGCTTAAACCTAACATAGAAACGATAGATGGCGAGTTCCAGAGAGATAAACTATATGTATCTCATATCACCAATAATAAATTTTACTGACTAAAATGAGCTTGAGAAAACATGTTGCTGAACGAACCGACCTAGAATACTGTTACTCTAAGTACCTGACGTCAAAAAGATAAAACACTGCATGACCAGAAACAATAAACTACTCTAATCACCTAAAATTATGAGAATAGAGCAATTTATTTATCCATATACGATAGTACAACCTTGTAATAGTTTAAGCTGCAGTAACTGATGAAAGAAAATATAAACTCTACTGTAGCATTGGCCACACAGGCGAATTAAAGTTTAATTACTAAATTTTTATGGAAGAAAGTAGTTTTGTCAAAATATAGTTAATATTAATAATGTAATGATGCAAGAAAGGGTACGCGAATGTAGGAATGGTATGTAAGACTGCGGTTTATCTGAAAGTCGACCTTGATGACGGGATTACAATGGGGATTGTTCAGGAGACAATTAGTCTCTCTAGCCCTATGATTGGATAGTTGGAGGCCAATCAAGGGCGTTAGTGAAGAGTGAGTTGATTATGGAAGGGTTCAGTATATAACCCCCCGACTAGCGCATCTTGGCGTTTTTTAGTGTTTTTGCAGAATTAATTTTTGTTGGTGATGTTTAAGTTCTAGTTTTCCTACAAATCTGCGTGGGATTTTGTGTAAACAGCTATTTGAGATGTTTGTTGTAACTAATGTTATGCTATAGGCTTACATGTTATATGTATACATAAGAGGAACTAAAAAGATTTAGAAATAACTAACGCAAGTTTTCCAGAGAGTATATGTCGTTGCAAGTGTTATTCAAAAGTCCTCAATTTTTTTAATTAGTTAAAGGTTACTTGCGACAGAGATTTAGTATAAAACAATCGTACTAGTTTTAATACATCAAGAAATTAAGTTCTTAATAAATATTTTGAGTGTAATATAGTTAAATTACAGTATTAACACAAGTGATACGAATATTGTTTTAAGTGAGTTTTTAGTTCACGTTTATTTAGCTTCGCTTAAAATAAATAAAAGTACATTTTATGTTGAATTAAATTAGACATTTTTATTCCGTTTTAATTATATATGAGAGATAGAATTTTAGTTCAATTTTACTTTTGTACCAAAAAGTCAACTTTAATATAATTTATTTTATTAGAACAAGAAACGCTTTTCTTGAGAAAACTTTTAAAACACAAGTGGCCGTGTAAGTATTAAATCTAAATATTTAACGTACGAAGTTATTTTCTTGAAAACTGATTTTAACTTTGGGTTTTATTAATAAACTATTTTGAAAGTAATTTTACAAAGTATTTTATGTTTATTTTTCATTATATGTGTGTGTATTAGTATTCAAACTGTAAAAATAATTCTAGTTGAAATAATCAAAATTTATGTTGAGGGAATCGCATAACTAGTAGATATCTCTACATCTAAATAATAGTTATTATTTTAACTTTAGTGTAATCAGACAACAATTACAAATATATGACGATAATCACTATATCAAGGAGGTTAAATGTCATGCCTACTACTAAATAACAACTATTAACCAATACATATACGACAAACCAACATAAAACAACAATTAAAATTCTTTTTAACCTATGTAGAGATTACTGGATCAATTTAAAATAACTTTATTTAGTAATTAAAAAATTAAATTTTACATAACGAATGTAAACTAAAATAAAAAATAAGTTGATAAAGAGATTTTATAACCAATTAAGTAACTGTAATTAAATTGGTTGGTAGATTGAGACTAATTGCCTTAGCAGCACGGTTGTTCTAGTAATAAGGTAATTTAACCAAACAAAAAATATTCGTAACATAATGTTTTTTATAATTTGGTTGGATTTTTATATTTCAGTTAAAGTTTTAAACAGTAAAAACTTACCGATCTAGTGACGTCTGTGCTCGAGTGAGAGAGAAGAACCAGATGAAAGAAGTGTATTAAAGCCCAAAGTCCATCATTGACAATGAATAAGATATCGCATTTCACAACGCGCTGGAAAAAGTAGAAGAGCATGGTGGTCGTTTGGATAATCAATGTGAGGATGGCAGCTATCAGCTGATCGCTGTAGAACATGTTTGCTTCGTTAGTGGCGTCACACAACAACCAGTAGGCATTTATTAGAGTTGTAACCATTTGAGGCCGTGATGATCCCACTGAAATGAATAAAACTATAAAAAATATTTAGCACTGTTTTTGTTGTTAAACTATATAAATCTGCATGTAATCACTTACAAATTATCCAACGAACACGTACTTACATGGGTCTAGAGCATTAGTTAGACCGTTTTGCCTTGGAACTGGTTTTCCTAAATTGTTCAATTCATGAATGATCTTTCCATTCACCATTCTAAATCTCGCCGTAATATTCCGGGTGATATGTGTGAAATGAAACCAGCAAAGCGCCAATGACGAAGTACATAGTCAATGAAAAGAAGTAATATAAGGTGAAGTACTCGTCCTGTTGCAAGTTCATCTGTTGTAAGGATGTGAATTTGTACTGAAGTACCGTTTCCGTCGCGATCGCCGTCGCTGTGAGTGTAAATATAACCATAACCTTTGGTCTGGCCCGGCTCTTTCCAGGTCCTTGGTAAAGATTGTGATCAATGGTCTCCAAGATGTCACAGACGTTCAGGAATTTCTGATGTTTCGTAGCATTACCAAAGAGTACCACAATTACCAGCATTGTTAGACTGACAAAATCTAAAGTAACTGTCAGAAGAATGGTGTTATGGGAACTATTAGTTATTTTTGAAAATATATTATAAATCCAAAAGCTTGATGACACAATTTGTACCAGTACTATTACTGAACTTCCTATGAACAATACTGAAGAAAAAGTGAAACGCTTCTGTTTTTGATGGCGTTGTGTGTACTTTAATGGCAACGCTCCAAAAATGTTGCTATATAAAAGTACTTCTGTTGGTAAAATATCCATTTATAACTGTACATTTAGATATTCGGCTGTCAAATTCACAACTGGGACGCTTGATTTGTTTGCAAGTGTTTGCTATAATTACAACTGTCCAGTCTAATGCACGTCAGCCCATTTCAGTGTCTTTATTTTGAACTTGTGAATTATTAACGATCTATTACTAATTACAAACCTATGGTTGTAAATGAAGGTTTGTAACGTTTTATTCAGTAATACAGTATTACCTATCATATTATTTTATAAATTATAACATAAAACCGTGTTAAATCAAACGTATACAAACTGTAGTACTTGTATACTATATATGTACATTTTATTGCTTCATTATCAAGTATTATTCAATTAAATATCTAAAAATAGTTAATTTCAGAACATGTATATACCATTGGTAAAATATTTGTAAATTTTAGAACAATTTAACTCTTTCCGTATTCACATGATCCTAATGTTTTTTTCAAACTAGTTTATAATTATGTGTAGGTTAGTTATTTATTTAAAGAAGATATCAGATTCCAGATATCTAAACTTAGTGTTACTAATTTTTTGTATCACTGAATGATTTTAAATGTCCTGAAAAAATCCCGTTTCCTTTACAATCTTTTAATCATTAAAAACAAACTTTAAACAAAGAACTTAGATAGGTACCATTTTTAGATATTGTAAACCAAACCTGGAAAAGGTTAATATGTTTCAAGTAATTTACAACAACATTTGTTTTTGAACAGTTTTCAATATATTGTTAGGATCCAATGTGTATTTCGTATAAATCTTACAAAGCAGTAAGAATCAATGAAAAAGATCACTATCATAATTTCTAAATTATTGCATCCTTACAACTACTTGATTGTAGTTCATACTCCCTGAAAAGTTCGTAAACGACGCTCATTCAATTAAAATTAACCTTTCAATTGTTTATGCTTATTTCTTGTAAATAATAATAGTAAAATATCTTCATTTGTATTGTTTTAGGTCATAACTATCAATAGCAAACCTCGTAGGTCACGTGATCTGGTCTTCTGAACAAGATTACTGAAGAGGCGCTGCTTCTGTGTAGTAAAGTTTGGTTTAGGAATACAATATACTGGAATCAAGAATAAGCATCAAATTAAAATGTGATACACTAAAATAAATAGTATTTTTATATGGGAGTTTTATTTCGTGAAAAATTCAAATTGTTAGTTGAAGATTTAAGTATGATTATAACCGATGGGTTTTCATGACTTGGCTGTAACTTTAATTTATTTCGTTCGATTCCTCTTAACTTTTTATGAATTTGGAAACATTTCAAAAAAATTTTACATGGATATCTAGAAGAGAGGGTAAAGTGTGTCAAAGGTTAATAAGTGCTTATAATATAATCACTCCGAATTGTTAAAAAAACTAAATTATTTTGGATTTTCAAGTGATAGAATCAAGCTTTTTTTCTCCTATTTATTTAATAGAAAACAAATCGTCAATTATAATGGTTTCTTTTCTGATGAATTTTGGGTTAGGTCAGGTGTACCTCAAGGCTCCAATCTAGGACCATTAATATTTATCTTATTTATTAATGACGTTGTAAAATGTATTAAGAACAGCCAGGTCTTGTTGTATACTGATGATTTGAAAATATATAAAGATATACATAATTTAGATGACTGTAGATTATTACAAGAAGAAATAGATCGTTTATTTGATTGGAGTCAAACGGGATTAAAATTTAATGTAGACAAATGCATATTAGTGAGGTACACTAGAAAAACGCAGAACTATGTTACTTTTGACTACTCACTAAATAACACAGCTTCAAAAGTTGTTACCAATTTTAAAGATTTAGGTGTAATTTTTGAAAATAAATTTTCATTTTCCAATCATATAATTGAAATGTGCAAAACTGCTTACAGAACATTTAGATTCCTATGCAGATCGAGTTATATTTTTAAAAATATTCACACTTTAAAATTATTATATTATTCCATAATTAGATCAAAGCTTGAATTCGGTTTCGTTATTTGGCACCCTTATTATGCGTACTTAAATGAAATGATTGAGTGAATCCAGATAAGGTTTTTAAAGGTTTTTATATTTAAAATCGTTTGGAATGTTTACTTACCGTGTCCCTTATTCCGAGTTATTAACTTTGTTTGAAATGGACAGTTTGCGTAAGCGCCGATGTGTAGGCCTGTTGGTATTCTTAAAAAGTTGTTTACTGGAGCAGTGGACTGTGTGAGTTACTTGCGAGTCTGAACTTTCTTGTCCCCCGCCTCTCCAGCCATGGTCAAGCGTTGTTCAGCCCGCACTTTGCGCACTCATTACTTGGTGCCAACTCACCTATCAATAATATGATGCAGATGCACAACGCTCTGCCTCAACATGTCGATGTGCTGTCCTCGGCCTTGACCTCTTTCAAACATCAACTGTTTACCGTTCTTGATTGAATTTGTATTTATTTATTGTTTTGTCTAATGTTAACTAAGTAAAATGTGATATGTATGTCTCGTAAAACATGTTATAATTATTTAAATTATTATGTTCAGCTTTCAATGTTTATCTAAGGTTATTTCAGATGACAATAAATTGTATAATGTATTTATTATTAGTTTCAGTTATTAGTATTTGATTATTGTATGATTGAGTATTGATTATTTGTATTTTCTTTATTTGCTAACTAACTTAAATTTAACAATTTATAGTATAACGCTACAATGTAATTGGATATATTGTCGGTAATGTAACATGCAAATAAATAAATAAAGAATAGTATCATCATCAACTCAATGTTGCATACATATAAATGAAATTTCGTAGAAAATAACAAATTAGTACGTTAATCGCTCTCCAGATATGTGTGAAGACGGACATACAGAAATGAAACATGTACACCCCTCGAGTGAATACCTCGCAAAGGCTCAACCAATCAATTGAAATGTAATATAATGAGGTTTTATACACACTCATACATTTCTGTCGAGGTTATGCGTTCATAAATAGAAAATGTAATGGACTGAAGCATCTCTACATTTTTCAAACTCTTCGTGTGCTTAAAACTATTTAGGCATAAACCGTAGGATGTTAAGATAGTAGAGCTTAAAAATATCGAAACTATGATATTTATAAAATGGCAGTAATTAAAGTCATACTTATACCATTAAGCGTTTACAAATTAATCTTCAAACATTATTTCATATTTAATTGTTATTAAACGTGAAACCAAGACATTCAATTAACCTTTTGTCTCAATGAGGTATATTTCGAAATCAAAAGGAGAGATAATGAAACAGTTTGTATTGTTATAGGTGCTGTAAGTATCGTCGAGACAGGAAGTAACAAATGCGGTATCAGATAAGGGGTGGAAACCAGCCAGAGGTGGCCAGCCCGATATGATCTGAGATAGGTTTCCACTCTAAATGTTCCGTGTCGTTTTATGTAAGTAAATCTCCCAGAATATCTTGATCCCAGTGTCACGTTTTTATATGCCAATTAACAATGTATGTAAACACTTATTTCACGTGCAATACATTTTACTTTAAATTCTTCATTTAGCACACAGCGTTTTACGTCTTGTCTAGTTATTCACCGCGATAGAAATCCTATATAGAGATCGGTAGAAGAAAATAAAAATCAGACGTTTGAAAAAACAATTTCTGTCATGAATCGTTCTAAATCCGGCAGACCTAAATCAGTAACAACTCAGGTACAATAATATGGCAGTTTTGTAGTCCGTTTTTGAAAATCCACTTGAAACAAGCATTTACACATTTAAGCAATTTAGCATTCTTAAAACATCTGCCTGTAAGATATTTTGAGCGTACAAGAGTACAAAGTACAAAGCGTAACAATTCCATCTTGTGCACGAGTTGTACGAGTATGACTTCATCCAAGCTTAGAATTTTGTTATAAAATAGTGAATATAACTTTTAATATAACAATCTCATTAAATCAAATAGTTTTCAATAAAAACAACTTTTATGTATAGGCTAATAGACATAATTTACAATTGTAAAGTGATGTAAACCATTACTGGATACGCAACAACACACACACAGGTTCCACAAAAAAATAAACTTATAGCTAGGTTTCGTTGGTGGATGAGCTGTTAGGCCATGTGTCATGGACGGGAATTTTACTGCTGAGATACATTGAACAATGCTTCAACAGCAGATTATTCCTAAAATCTAGGAGGTCGCAAAAGATATTGAAGTAGTGTGGTTTTGGTTCTGCTTAATTGCCGCCAGATCACCAGATTTGCTACCACTAGACTACATTGTTTGGGGCTATGTTAGACACAGAGTTCTAAAAATATAATTGATTTCACAAAACGAATATTCCAGGAAATTCAATTAGTTCCACAAGTTATGTTCCAGCTTGCAAGTTCACATTTGATCACAAGGCTGTCACATTGTCAGGCCTTTGAGGGAAAGCGATTCGAGCATCTCACGTGAAACAACTAAATACTAAATAATGTAATTAATTCTTTGCCTAATGTTTGTTATTGACGATGGAAGGTTTGAAAGGATATCATGATTTCGGACATTTGCCATCGTTATGGTAAAAGATACAACACCACGTTTCGAAGATTGGAATCTATCCTTTTCATCTTCATCAGGTATGTTAACCCAATAAAAATACACCACCCCCCACCCTTACCTGACAAAGAGGATAGATTCCAATCCTCGAAACGTTGTGCTATATCTTTTGTAACCATAACGATAGCGAATGTTCGGAATCCTGTTATCCTGTATAACTAAACAATTTCGATGCAAACTTAAGCTTTTCTTAAGGAATATAATTCAAACCTTCTTCAACCTGTTATTGCACTAATTAAGGTAAAATATAGATAGAGGTCTCCAGTATGTCCTTTCTAGTTTCTTCTACAAAGACCTTCAAATAGAGAGAGGAATCCCAGTTGAGGGTTTTGAGCTGCCCTTAATTTTCCGTTGAAGATTTTGAGCTACCCTCAAATTTTCAATTTTGGTAATGTGAAAACATTGAACCATGCAAAAAAAGAACATGTTTACTGCTTATAAATGCATTATGAATTTGCTTCCAACACACACTAATATTTTATGGGGGTATCTTTGTTGAAAGACTTTTATTTAACCCTGCATACAAGAAATATTAGCGTTCTAATAAATAAGTGTATCACAAGTAAAGTGATATTTAATGGGCTACACTACATATTTAAAGCGATGCTACAAAATTAAACTTAATCTTCATTGCTGGGTAGGCGGGGCTGCCGTATGGAACTGTATCAGCACTACAAGATATGTGGTCACCATGCCAACAATCTGTACAGACACAACTGTGGTTAGTACGTCATGAGACATTCATGGATGACATTGGTATTAGTAAGTTACTATACAAAAGTGTGTATGCTTACCGAAGTTATCATTTCGTTGTTGATCTGAAAATATCCTTTGGCAGAAAATCCTACTTTGCTGTTTGATAGTTGCAGCAGAGAGATCTCCAACTGAAACATATTAGTAAAAATAGAATTATATTACATTGGCTTTTGGCATGAACCTGCGTCTTATAAAAATACATTAGCCTTATGACTATTAAACTGTTTTATGGAATAACTTGTTATTCGTTTATCTCAGAGTTATGTTCAATTTCAATATTCCCAATTAGGTATCATTATAACGTTTGGGCAATACAGAAGCAATATTAAATGCAATAGCAAATCTTACTATAGGCAGAGTATTTAAAGATACGTTGTAGATCGAAATGGGATAGTTTCAGAAATCCACTGTCCGTTCCCTTATGAAAAGTTAATATTGTACTTCTCGTTTAGGCTAATATTTTCAATATTTAGTGTTTACAATGTCATCTTGAACTGTGTTATTTCTTTTGTACATTTCCAGATGCTAAAAAGAAAGAATGGAACCAATTAAATGATTGGTGCAACTGAAAACTCTATAATATTCATTTAACCGGCTTTTTAGAATAGATGAAGCAGCAATATTTTCACTTAAAACATATTATGGTAATAATAAAGTTAGATTGCGTTATCTCCTAACATCAACTCTTTTTGCCATAAAGTTTGTTACTCTATGCCACATGGATTTCAATATTTGTGCACTTTTGCCAGTTCAATTTGTATAACAGTTTTAGTGTCATTTAAGTCCTTAATGTCTTACGTCTTCACAAATATTACAGATACAGCATATATCTCCTACAGGCCAGGTAGGTCTCTATGTTTTTCAAAACAACCCAAAACCTTTTTCAATGCTCAAAGTGCTAAAAAAAGTTAAGATAAGTTAAAGATAGTTTTCAATTTTATTTTTAATTTATTTCCGATTTCAAATGATGCTCTGGCGTGATTCGACATTTGAAAAGGGTGACATAAATTTAACCAACGTAAGTGTAACGGATATTTTGTCTTTGGTAATTTCGTTTTACTTATATTTATATGTTACACGTTGCAATGTTGGCACATATATAAAGTGCAGACTAACTGGACTAACCTACATTCTGCTTTTACAGTGTCAACCTTCCGTGGTAAATTTATTTTAAATTACATGTACCACACATTTTATTAGTACAGTGTGTACAATACACTCTGTAAATATGTAATAAATGCTTAACTTTATTGAAAACGCTAAACATATATACAATTATTTATTTTTAGATAGTACTACAAATAACAATTTCAGAACACGGAAAAGTAACTATGTATTATGAGATTCAAAAGAAGGACAGCTCTTCAAAATTATCCTTATTTTTTCAAGATGTATCTTTTTATAGATACTTCGTTTTTTCGTGTAAAGGCAGTATTCCCTATACACGTTAAGAGAATAATAAAATATAGCACAAACAAAATATACTCTCGCAAATATACAATTTTACAAAACTGACTGTTTGTCCTAACCTAAATTAGTATCTATATTACACTCCCCACCTGTCTCTTCAGTCTCGGGTCCAAATCCAGATTCATCATTTTGCAGATAATTGGAGCCAACTCTTCAGCCTACAATATAGGTGGTTGGTAAGTTAAAGTCTCAATGAAACTATCATTCACTTGAACCAACATAACTTAAGTTTATTTCCTAACATAGTTTACACATAAATACCTGATAATTAGTCATTTCTAGTAGTAATACTTTAGAGATATTATTACTAATGGAGAATTTCCTAAACACAAATTGGGCTACTCTCTTAGTTGGTGAAGTGATGTTCTTGACGATTAAGTATTTTAGATTTTGATAGGAGATACCTTAGGCAGTCACAAAAGGCTCAGCAGGTAGTTTGGCATCCGTCTCTCCTTCGTCAGTCTTTGTTATTGGCAAGTTAACTAACTTATTTTATACATCTACACCTGCCAATAAGGCAATAGTATTACTATATACAGTACTACTACACCACGTGTCGCGTAACAGGCTTCGCTGAGGTTACTTGCAAAATTTCAAGTCTGTATCTCATTTCATTCTCTAGATGTCCTACGGACAGATAGACAGACGGGCAAACCTTGTGAAAAGAAATGTTTACACCTCCAGCCACACAAAAGAGAAATTGTATCTGCCTAATGAGTGAAAATATCCAATTACGCTCACCAAATTCCATTGATGGAATGCAACTTCATTGTATATATTTCTATCAATGTAGAAATGTTTAAAAGTTTAGTGCAAAATTTCAATATGAAAAGTTCCTCGAAAGATACATGATCTAAGATACATCAAATATATTATAGTGACGATAAAGAAAGGTCCTCTCTTTACTGCGTTAAATCAGAGACCAATGATTTATACTATTGAGAGAAACGATGTGTTGAGTTACTTCATTATGAAACGACTTTAAACAGGTAAACCCAGATTTTGCAAAAGGATTTTGGATCTTTGCCTTCGCAAAGAGTTACAACAGAACGTTTCGAGTACAGGGATCAGTTCTCTTTCTAGTTGTCAAACCGTGCAACATAACTTTAATAACCCAAAAACATTTCAAAGGTGATGAAATACATCAATGTTAAAGCTGCAAATAGAAACATTTCACGCAAATAACATACAAAGTTTGTTACTTAAACCTAACAAAAGTCAAGAGAGCAACAGCAAAACATTCACTACAGAAAAAAAGGATATTTCTGCAATCATCATGAGCAATTAATTATAGACAAAAAAAGCTTAGAGACTCGGAAACCCTGGAATTGAAATACGATATAGAACGGGACGGCGTAGATGGGAGAAGGAAAAAACCTCGGACTTCTGTTGTTTACTTTTACCACTACTTCTAGATCTCAAGGTCATCGCGTGTCTCTAAAATTTGTCTAATAAGATTTAATTTTAAAATTTCAGCTAATTTCAAGAATTAAGTAACAATTACTGTTATTAGTGCTGTTTCCCTCGGGTTACTGCTATAAACTTACCGATCTAGTGACGTCTGTGCTGGAGTCAAATATAAGAACTAGGCCTAAGAAGTATGTTAAGGCCCAAAGCCCATCGTTGACAATGAACGGTATATCATGTTGTACTACGCGCTGGAAAAAGTAGAAGAGGATGGTAGTCATTTGGACAATTAACGTGAAGATGGCAGCTGTCATCTGATCGCTGTAGAAAATGTTTGCTTCATTTGTGGCATCACACAGCAACCAGTAGGATTTTTGTAGAACGGTAATTGTATGATATGGCGCTGATGATCCAACTACAACAAATAAAATCATTGAATAATCATCAGATAAATTGATATAAAATTTCTTATGAACCTTGTATTCATTCATACTTACATGGTCCTAGACCGACAGCAGGAAGGTTTTGATTTAAAACCGGATTTACTAAATTCTTCAGTTCATGAATGATCTTCGCATTAACCATTCTAAATCTTGTAGAAATGTTCTGGGCGACCTGAGTGAATTGAACCAACAGAACACCAAAAACAAAATACATGGTCATGTAGAAGAAATAGTATACCGTGAAGTAATCATCCTGCTGTAAGTTCATCTGTTTCAATGATGTAAACTTATATTGAAGTATCGTTTCCGTCACGATCACCATTGCAGTGAGTGTAAATACAATCAGACCTTTACTCTAGCTCGGATTTCTCGTGGCTTTTGAAGAATATTCTTATCGATGGTTTCCAAGATATAACAGATGTTCATGAATCTTGGATATCTCCTAGCATTATTTATGAGTACGATCGTAACCAACACTATGAGAGTTACAAAATCCAAAATAACTGTCAGGATAATAGTATTGTGGAAATTGTCAGTTATTTTTGAAAGTATCTTGTATAACCATAAGCTCGATGACACAATTTGTGTCATTACTATTATTGAAATTCCAATGAACAAAGATAAAGAAAAGGTTAAACGTTTCTTTTGTTTATAGTGCCGCTTATATTTCAGTGGAAAAGCTCCAAAAATTTGACTGAATAAAAGTACTTCTGTTGGTAAAATATCCATTTGTGCCTCAACCTTATGAAAATGTTGTGCTTAAATTTGCAACTAGAAATCTTGCTTTAATTTTAAATGCACGCCATAATTACAATTGTCCAGGACAATGGTCATGCCTGTCATTATAAGGTAATTTCACTGCCTTTGTTGTGAACTTATAAAATATTTATGGTTTATCAAATTGATTCTAGAACACAAAAGTAAATTGATTTCTTTATACTCTAATAACATGTTACTTTCAACATTATTTTATAAAAAACCTCGAATTGTGAATTTCGACTGTTAAAGCTAATGCTGCAAGCAGTAGCAGACTATTACAATTTTAAGAATATTGAACATTGCTGAATTTGAAGCCCAAAATGTTTATATCTTATTTCATAGGTTGATATCAAAATGTAAAACGTGCACCACTAACACTACTTCAGATACAATTTATTACCACGATTCCCTTATTCGATAATATGTCGCTTGGTAGAAAAGTAATGAATATTTTTAAAAAAAGAATTGGGGAGCACCTCCACTCCGGCTTTTTTGTAGACTTTTTCTTTTGGTGATATACCCGTACAAGAAACTGATTACTCTAATTTGGTATACATCATCTACAAAATACTAAAAGAAATAATACGAAGTAAAAATAAATTATTTTGAATAAATCATATATAAAAGCTATTGTAGTACTAACAACTTAAAATACACTCGCAAACATATAGACACATTTCAGTAAGGGCTTGGCATATTTTATAAGTGTGCTAACAAACGGTTACAATATAAATAATTATGCCGATCCAGGACGGCACTGTGTTTGTTAAAAAAATCAACATTTCCACACTTGGTTTCTCTCCAGTTCTTCTTTATTGTTTAACAGGCGTACTTGTATATTTGTATTTCTATTTGTTATCTATATTAGCCATACCGTACTATACTCGGCACGTGAAGGCGACTTTGGTGATTAATAAATAAATAATCCTTGTATTTAACCATTGTATGTCTATACAGCTCTCCCCTTCTAATGCATAGTTGTTGTTTTATAGGTATATTAAGTTATTATTATAAAAAACAACACGTTTAGGCTACTTATCGCTTATGTGAGTGAAATTAATTTAAATCTCTATATCTGCATTGTTCTCTAAACCGTATTCTGTTATCTAACATTTAATAAATTTTAAATGCTAAAATAAATAACATCATGTATAAACTGGGATCTATACGAATAATTTTAAAACGAGAAAATATTTTTATTTAGGTACTTATATTATATTATAACCGATAAATTCGTCCACTCTTAAAAATCCTCTGGACAATTAGTAAAATATTATATTTTATTACAGATCAATATCAGGTATTCATACAAAATTTGATTAGGAGCATTCAAAACGCTCAACGAACACTTTGCCCTTTGCAGTTTTTTATTGGTCGTTAAGTATTCAAATTAGGTAAATGGTCGTAGCGTAAATGTGAAAAGGGCTTGTCCTGGATATGTAATAGAGGTTGGTGGAGCGTCAGACACCCTTGCCCTGGTAATACGTATAACAGAGTATCGGGTCGACTTCAGACAAAGGTTTCTAAATTAAATTAGTTTGCTCTAAGCTTTTTAATAGGAACTCGATGAGCATGTGAAATGTGGACAGTCTCTACCTGACATGGTACAGTGTGCTGGCGATAACTGCCATTTACTCAGACCTCTTTATTCTTTACTATCATTCTCTATTTCTGCGCACTCTCCTCTAAAATCTTTATTCAATGCTCATTACAATTTATATAAGTGTCTTAAATTAGCTTTTGGCAAACCAAAAGTGGAAGCATTCAAAATATGCTATTTATTAAAATGTCATATTTATAATCCTAATGATGTCATAAAATATGTCAAGAATGATGTTTGGAAATTAGGATATTTTTATATTTGGGTTTTTATAATTTTTATTGGGTTATTATTTAATCACAGAAAATCTAATGAACACCAAAAAAATCCAGTGTTTATTTAAGTCGTATTTGTCCCTCGATGTTTGTTACTTCGGCTATTGTACGACATACCGTCCCACTACGTCACTGGAAACTAAGTTTATTTTCAGTAACAAAATTAACTACATTGTTTGAATTCGTATCTGCTGCCATCCATAGTACAAGTTAAAAAAATACCACTGCCATAACTACCTGCGGTATATTTTGGCAAATAGTTTTTATCATGTTAATACCAAATGAAAAATTACTACTTTACAATAAGTAGTACATAGAAGTTAAAATATGTATTTAAGATACTAATTATGTATATAACTGTTCCTAGTCTGAACCAAGAAATAGAATGTTATAGGGCACAGAGATGAAATTCGAATATATAATTCCTCTACGCTGGCCTTAAATATAGAGTGTTACTAAAATCATTGGATATATTCTATAAAACATCAAGAAATTGTTTAGATAAACGTGAATTATTACAATCGTGCTTATAAACCTATTTCATTCTATATCTATAAGGCTTCAAAATGCAACTCTTTAAACTTAAAGTCTTATTATTGAAGGATAAATCAGGACATGGGAATATCTTACAGTAACTAAGGACGTAGCCAGCAAGGAGGTCTAAGGGATCCGGAACCGCCTTCCTATTTTCGATTTTTTCAATTACTAAAGCCGATGTAAATCCCATCCAGCAACTTTCCCATTATTAAAATAAAAGTACGGATTATTCTGTGATAAATTCTTTAAGTTTACTAGGAGCAATTAAAGTGTTTCAAGTATTAGGAGTAGGTTTGTGCCGGTAATGAGACGTTAACTCATGTCTCTAACTCAGAGAGTAACTCAATGTGGTTTCGTTGGATCTAACTCCGGACTAAAACTAAACTTTTTTGAATCAGTGAAATTTAAAAATAAATTCTATTTCTTGTTTAAAGTTATAACTCAAACATTTAAGTATTAATGATTTTATTGCTATAGATGTACAAATTTTTATGAAAGGTCACGTCAAGTTGCTTGGTTTTGTCTTATTCGTACTATATTCAATACTAATAAGGTTTTGTTTATTTATAAATTTCACTTTGCAGTCTTATTTACTGATCCTAGTACTAATTTTTGGACATTTCTTACCAGATCATGTTAAATGAATGTTATGTCGTCATATTCTACTAACATTAATTTCTGTTAAAACATTAACATGTTTTTGAGATCACTATTATTGTTCATGACATTGAAAGCTAAACGTACATTTTCTTCTTTCCCAAGTGTTACACGTAAGTGCTGGTGAAAGGAGCATCCGTCGATAAATAAGATCGGAGAGTTAGACAAAAGAGACGACAGAAGAGAATTGACTTTGTCTGAGGACATGTTTAACGCCTCCTACTCGGCGGTCTTTGTTAGCGTCCCCAAAACTTCTTCAATATATTTTTTTGATATCAACAATTTTTTAAGTTATTTTAACTAGAAAATTGATATATAGTATATTAAATTATCTGATAACCACAGTAATTTGTAAGTAAGTGATAAAACGACGGAGAGGCTTGTCTTCTCCTGTGTTTTCATTCTCCCAACCACACTTTTGTTCTCTTCCACATTCTCTTCCCATATTTTATCAGTCTTGAACATGTGTTAATAACTGTAATTATGTAAATTTAGACGAAATTCTACGAATAAATAAATAAATCTATTTATTAAACTCAAATGAAAAATGTCATCGTTTTCAAAAGCACCATTGAAAGTCTCGTTTTTATCAAAGAGGTGCTGCACAAAACTGGAGTTTTTCTGCCCTAATATGTGTGTAATAAAGCGTCCTCCTAATGGGTTTTATTTACAAGCGGTCAAATTTGTGGTGACTTTATTGAACAAGTACTAAGCAATTCGACAATCAAATTTTAAAAATTGACGCAAGTGGCTGATTTCAGTACACTATTGTGTTGTAGTACTACCTCACCGGAACTCTGCTATAAAACTGCAATAAAACTTAACTTTTGTTACATTTGAATGGATCACTAGAGAAAAATTCCTTCTGAGTTTAAATTTGGGTTAAAATTTATTTTCAGGTTAAACATGACTGAGTTCTATTATATTGCATATCAAACCAAGGAATTTGGTTGATCATCACTAAAGATATAAACTCAGTAAGTTTACACAATATTTTTCATTGTTTTCCGTGTGGATGTAAGAATGTCTGTTTTATATAGATTTGAAATTTCGCAAGCAACCTAGGAAATGAATGGGAGGATAACCGAACCCACACACTGCACAGTACACGTAAAAACTGACACTGCAAGATGTGTTCTACTTGTAATTACATGATGGCAGAATTATAATGCTCAATTATAATGCTGCATTATAATTATAATGATCGATGGGTTACATCCAAATCAAACATTTGCATAATAGTCTTGGAGCCGATATCCAATTGGCATTGTATAAATACTTAACCGGGCTTTTCTTTAATAGATAACATTCGTCTTGTAAGGAATCTGTCAACTACATTAGTTTTGGTAGAGATCGAAATTGGAGAGTGCCGACAGAGGTATGAATATTGAAAGATACATTTTTAAGATAATGTTTTGGTTATCTCACATCAAACAATATAACCGATAATATAATGTGATGAAATTATCATATTGTGCACCAAATTTGGATTTGTATGGAAATCTTTGTACATGGAAATTCCGTTGGACATTAAGAGGTATTCCTGTAAAGAAGCGAATTATATAAGCTACGAGTATGTATTTGAATAGTAACTTTACAGACTTAATAGTGATATGCAGGTAAACTTTACAGATGATCAAAATTCTTTCAGTGAGATTTCTTAATAATCTTAATAGCAGAGACATTTATCTTAAAGATGTCACTGGATTTGTTCTAAAACGAGAGATTCCATTTCTGGTTAACCTAGGCGTGAATTGCAGCTTCACTTATGTCTTGAGGCTCATTTTCACAATAGAGAAGTATTCCGTAAAACTTTAATTTGTCATTGCTCTCTCCATTTGTGTCCAGAGATTAAGAAATGATTCAAACTTTATAGTTCTTGCTATTGTAGCCAAATATTTGTGTCTTTATTTTCATATTGTCGTTTATATTTATGTTCTCCGGGTTTATTTATATTACTACGTATTCGTAAACTTAATATCTATTGTTATTGTTATTATTTTTAAACATATTTTTATTTCTTTTAGTTCAATCAATTGAAATATAGCCTATTACTTATTTGTGGTCAGTAGGTAATATTGTGCATTTCATGTATTTAAATGGATTATTCTTTGGCCCCGTACAGTAGGTTCAAACCGACTGTTATATTTTCTGAACTCACATAATAGTCGTATAATAAAGTGGTTTTGACCAAGGACTGAAGCTCCTTAGTTCCAACAGCACTATACTACCATCCTTGGTTTAAATTCAATAATCGACCGAATATGTGAATCGACCCATAAACTAAACTAAAAATATTCTTTATTGCTAAACTACATCCCATGGCAGTCACGTGCTCCATAATAGAACTCAGTTTTGCCTATTTGTGGGATAAAGAAAGTGGGACAATCCTATTTTTACTGCATTGTCTAAAACCCCACCCCATTGGTAAAAGTGAGTATTTTACTTCTTATCTTGTATTATATATGCACCAACAATTAAAGTACTACTATTAAATATGCAAATCATTTGGGTTGAATTATCTTATATAACTGGTTTTATCAGTAGACAGATAACGAAGTTGCCATATATTTTGTTATCTTAATTGTCATGCCTTACTTAAAGAACCCTTGAACTCTGCATTCTACTGCAAACATTTTTGTCCTAATCTATTGTCTTGCTGGTCATTTCAGTTACTAATGTCAACCCAAAATGCCTCTCTTGCTTGAAAATTTACTAACAGTACGTGTAGTGGCAAACGTCACAGGATATAGCAGATTAAGCATCATCAGAGCATTGTTTCGGTTCATACTGATAGGAAGCTATGAAAAAAGAACAGAGTAGGGCCACATCTGCATGGATGACAGTTATGTTGTTCCTTTGAGGGTGAAGAATCGATTCGAACATCCGTTGAAGTTTGTAACGCGCTAAGAAGAGTTTTTTTTCACTTTTTTGATCGACAGTGTAGAAATACGGAAAGAGATAGGAATATAATAAAAACACAACTAAAATTGAATGAAAGGAAATTTAAGTAAGCTTGTAACCGTTATAAAATAGAATCGATTGTCCATAAATTTATTTTAGGCAAAGCTTTAAAAATATTATTAATGCGAAAGTGACTTTGTTTATCTGTTTTTCTTTCATGCAGAAACTATTCAACTGATTGTACTGAAATTTTACATGGGACATTATTAAGGATACTGGGATGAATATGGGGCTATTCTTATTTCAAAAACTCTCCGTGCTAAACCCCACATATCTTTAAATAAGAAAAACTCCCATTCTGGCCTCTACATTTGTGTAATATGAATATAAAGACAATTAAATGTAAACTGTTATATATAAACATTGAATTATGACAGCACAATCATATGTTTAATCATTTCACCAATATTTTCATTTCTTTTACATTTATAGAGTGAAAGCAAAACAAACATTACATCACTTCTTCTTTCAAAATCGTAGCAAAAAGTCAAACCAATCAATTCATGTTATTAGCTTGATTCAACAAATCATTCGCTCCGTAACCATAATTTAAGGACAGAAACGAGCGCAGTCAGTGTGTCATTATAGCAAGCGGAATCACAAAGTAATACACGAGATACTAAAAATGCAATTTTTATGACAGAAAATAGTCGAGGGAACATCGCATCCACTTCTCACTGATGAGGTATGATATACTGATTAGATATATGTTTGGGATACTGACATAAATCCTACATTGGAAATAGTATGATATTGCAAACTATGATATGAACAATGGTATCACATCATCTTCGTCACCCCCAGTTGTTTGCAAGGCGGCACTGCACTACTCAGTACATATTTCACAGTGCTTTTCCACATCGTCAACGCCTGGCAAACAACCTCCCAGACATCTGGACTGCTTTAATATGAGCTGTGATGCCTTCAAGAGAGAATTACGACTAGCCTGTCATCACTTACATATCGTCTGATCACTTATTTTCTCATTATTCTTGCTGTGTTAGTAAGCGTTGTTGTTACTCTGTTATATTGTTATTGTTTTAGCTTATCTTATGTTATTTATTTGTAACTACAACTTAGTAAATAACAATGAAAAATAGGCTATAAATTAATAACATTCATTCATTCATAGCATTCTTGTTATTCATTTATAGTCTATTTTTCATTGTTATTTATTTGTATATAGTTTATTTTCACTTTTATTATTTATAATTTTATTTATTCATATGTCACATCTTATATAGTAATGTACATGTATTTAAGTGATATATATTTCTCAGTTTTTATTTACCACTATCAATAATTAGTATTTTTTACTCTTGTTATTCATTTATAGTTTTTTTCATTTTTATTTATTTTTATATCGTTTATTTGCACTGTTATTACTTATCTTATTCATGAACACTGAAAAATGGTTACCTAATGCACGATATATGATTAATTTTTTTTTTTTTTTTTTTTAAATAGGACCCTATCGTATTACATAAGTGCTTTCACCATGAAAGAAAGCTATGAACTTCGATTTTGGAGTTCCTCTACATTGATATAAAATAATTCAAGCGTTACAGAAATCGTGGGAGCTGTTTAAAAAAAAATACATGGAATGTTGAATGGAAATTGCGGGCGAAGCCACGAGTATTTAGTATAAAAGAAAATTACAGAGCAACAGAAAGACACGTCCCAACAACGATGTTCTCTAACTGGAGATTTGATTGGAGTTGAAATAAACAATTCCAAATCTAACGAGTGTAAGTGGAAACATTTTCTCTAATGGGATCATTTTGTCAAACGAAAATACGCTCCGAGGACCTCCTTAACACTTGAATGGATTTTACAGTTTCAGCACTCGTTGAGCATTCTGGTTTGGGTATTTTGATCTAATGTTTTTTTTTTGCGAAGACATACATGAATTAAATGGAGAGATACGTTTATGAGCAATGTCTATAAAAATAAAAGTATTGTTGAAATAATGACTCTAATAAGTAAGGACAATTAATTTACTGGAACAACTAACACAAAACGTTGTATATATAAATTAACTTTGTTGCATTTAAAATATACTGTATTATTTTGTATTAAACTATGTGTCATGTTTTATGGTCAAATTTTATCAAACATACACGCACACGTGCCTATATATATATATATATATATATATATATATATATATAGGCATATATATATATATATATATATATATATATATATATATATAATATATATATATATATATATATATATATATATAGGCACATGTGCGTGTATGTTTGATAAAATTTGACCATAAAACATGACACATAGTTTAATACAAATAATACAGTATATTTTAAATGCAACAAAGTTAATTTAAATATACAACGTTTTGTGTTAGTTGTATATATATATATATATATATATATATGAACACTGCATATGCAGAAATTAAGGATTATGCAAAATATTAAGTTTAAAGTTTAAGTCGTTGTTGCAATTTTCTACGGACAGACAGGAAGCAAACAGAAACTTTGCATGTCCTCAGCCAACAAGTTGACTTGCTGCTATAACAATATAATATTTTAAGTAAAAGTATTTATAACCGATTCTTTGTAATAACAGAATTTCCAATCGATAATGATACTATCAATAGTTGTAGTAACCAATGTATATATAAAGTTCCAATGTTACTCTTCCGTTGACCTAACCTAACCTTGCATCCTTTATGCCCATAAATAAAAATGGGCTTACTTTTTTCTGTACGGGAGATTGAACCATGTTGTGGACAATGTAATCGTCTGCCCAATCCAATGTTTCAGCTTATCATCAGTCCAATCCGACATTCCAGGTTATCGCCTCGGCCATTCTTGACACAACCCGTTCCGTTATACAGTATTTAGTTGTTTCCATGTCAGTAATAGTGGATTAGTATCGATTAACGAACATATAATTGATTGTTGATGTACTTGTGTTTTGAATACGAGTTGTTTCTGAATACAGGGTGTTGTGATATATGTCAATGAATGTTTTATGGTTATTGTAAACACATTTTTAACTGTAGTTGGATTTTTAAGTTTTAGGTATTCTCTCTGTGTCTATTTATTCGTTTTTATTAAAACACATATTCCTTTGAAACCTTGCATATTCACTAACTAACTTTTGTGTTGATATCAACACCAACAATTAAATTTAATCTCATTTTATATCTATCCATTTCAGTATGGTGGCAATTTTAAAACAGATTAAAATAAACACTAAAAACTAAAAACACAAGCACTTTACTTTTCTTTAAATACTTATTTTAAAACCAATTTTAAAAAGACCTCATCGAACATTATGTAAAATGGGTTTGTATTAAATTTGGAGAGAATTATGATTTCACTGTCAATAAAACAATATCATCGACATGTTCCTTCAGTGGAAAGTTAAATTTATTGATAATATCAAGATATTAAACACTGAAATCGTTTATTGAACAAGTTGAGGAGGATTCTGTTATAAAACGACCCCATTACCGAAAATGTTTCCAATTACTTCCGTTAGATTTTAACTAGATTAGTTCCTCAATCACATCTTTCAAATTAGGGAAATTTCTTTAATGTTTTCATCGATTGTTCGGCATCTCTATTTGGCACTAAGCATTGTAATTTCTAAAATATGAACATAAATATTTGTAAAATATAATTGTCCGTTTAACTGTTTGTTTGTGCGATAACTCTTAATAGAAATTACCTAGAGAATTGAAACTCACTATATGGGCTCCTCTCTTGGTGCAATGAAGGATGTTATCGATTGTAAGGTTAAAAGGGTCTGACTGTATATTTGTCCGTTTGTGGGATAACTCTCTCTAGTAAGCTCCTAGAGACTTTAATTCTTGTTCATAGATTCTTGTTGAGCCAAGGAAGAAATTTAATTATCTTGCGGTCAAATATTAAAGGGCAGTCCGTGCGTGCGTCTATTGGTTCGCCGTATGATAATTCTTGGTAATTACGATCCTAGAAACTTGAAACGTGTTAAAAAGTTTCTTTATGGTCGAAGGAAAAGCCTTGTTGGTTATAAGAAAAAAGTCCAGTCAGTCCGTATGTCTATTGGTTCGCCCGTGTAATAATTCTTGGTAAATACGTTCCTAGAAACTTGAAACGTGGTAAAAAGTTTCTTTATGGTCCAAGGAAAAGCCTTGTTAGCTATAAGAAAAAAGTCCAGTCCGTCCGTATGTCTATTGGTTCGCCCGTGTGATATTTCTTGGTAAATACGGTCCTAGAAACCTGAAACGTGGTAAAAAGTTTCTTTATGGTCCAAGGAAAAGCCTTGTTGGTTTATAAGAAAAAGGTCCAGTCCGTCCGTATGTCTATTGGTTCGCCCGTGTAATAATTCTTGGTAAATACGTTCCTAGAAACTTGAAACGTGGTAAAAAGTTTCTTTATGGTCCAAGGAAAAGCCTTGTTAGCTATAAGAAAAAAGTCCAGTCCGTCCGTATGTCTATTGGTTCGCCCGTGTGATATTTCTTGGTAAATACGTTCCTAGAAACTTGAAACGTGGTAAAAAGTTTCTTTATGGTCCAAGGAAAAGCCTTGTTGGTTATAAGAAAAAGGTCCAGTCCGTCCGTATGTCTATTGGTTCGCCCGTGTAATAATTCTTGGTAAATACGTTCCTAGAAACTTGAAACGTGGTAAAAAGTTTCTTTATGGTCCAAGGAAAAGCCTTGTTAGCTATAAGAAAAAAGTCCAGTCCGTCCGTATGTCTATTGGTTCGTCCGTGTGATAATTCTTGGTAAAAAGGTCCTAGAAACTTGAATCGTGTTAAAAAGTTTCTTTATGGTCCAAGGAAAAGCCTTGTTGGATATAAGAAAAAAGGGATGAAAATCTGTCTGTATATCCGCCTGTGCACTGCCTCCTTTATTACGTTCTGTTGAATATTTAAAACTCCGTTTTATCGGTTTATTCAAAACTGGATCGTATATAATGTTTTAAATTCTATTATTCCCTTACATTTTATTTAAAAAATGCAAATATTTAAACATAGTATTAACTATTTCTTGTACGCTTTCTTAAAACCTGCAACAATGTATTACTTTTGTAACATTTGTTTTGATCAAATGAATCCTTTTTTAAATAATCATTCATAGTATATAAGGCAGGATTATTTTTTCCGATGATCGAATTCCATGGGATGTGTGAGTTGGAAACTAATCAGCTATAAATTATTTAAATAACTAGAATGAAGATAACTTAACAGTTTAATACCGATGTAAGGCTTTCACGTCACTCTGCAAATCCCACAACATTTATATAAGTATATTTACTACATGCATTTTTTTAGCAATATCATAAATATATGAATCCAAAACAGTATAAGGAATAGAAGGAACATACACATGGAGAGCAAGAGATGACAGATAACGTGGAGTGTGCGGGTATAGATAACCTGAGGTCCAGTTATAGCCCCTGGGACGCTTGTTGTTCCGTCAATATGGTGATGATAGTACCATGTCACTACAATATACTTGCACATCACACTTATATCTTATGGTCTTCCTCTTGTAATTGTCTACTCTAGTCTCGATAGTAGCAAACGTCATACCCAATAGTACCTCTTTCATTAACCAAGTTGTATATTGTTGGTTACACTCATATGATGTTACAACTATAGTAAGACTTCTTTGATAATAATACAATGTTTTATATCAAAATAAACCAACTTCAAAACATTGAAATAAAATGAAAGAACTAAAACGTAACAAATTATTTTAATAAAAAAATAAAAAAGCCCATGGCCGATGTTACAAAGTTTTAAGATGTAGGCAGTAATAGAAAAGGAAATATAATTTGTGATATGTGAACTATTAATAAAATTGAAACAAAAAATTTTTGATTGTATTGAACCCGCTGATAAATCATGTGTACCGCATAATCTGTGTAAATTAACAATTAATATACTACATGTCTCTTATCAAAAAAACCTTAGATTTGATCTCTTGCAAACATGATTCAGGAAAGCATGTGTATATATATATATATATATATATATATATATATACCGGCACTTTCTGAGCTGATTGTACTATAAAAAATAAAGAAAAAAGTTCATATAAACATGGGTCCGGAAATGCTTCCTTACTGGGTTATGGCCAATTGAAGATTTCACCAAAAATTGTGTGCAGGAGGTCAAATGATGATTTGCCGCGTGTTTATGAAGAGATATTTATAGGCGAATGCAACTTTTTATAACGGATTTTTAGATGGGAAATTGAATAAAGTTCATCTCATAGCTGTATCTCATTTAGTTTTTTTTGTTATACTACAAAAAACAGAAATAAAATAATTTTGAAAACACTTTTTTAAGGTTTAACGGACAATTATTTTGTTAAATAGGCATTGAAGACCCACATTTTTACAAAGAAACTTGCAGAAAATTTAATTCTGAATAAATTTATGTGCCACACGGCTATTAACAGCGAAGTATTAGTTTCTGGAATTTAATTTTACAACAAACATTCTACCAAGCAAGAAATTCCAAAGCAAAGGAAAAACCGCATTTTAATGACATAGAGTAGCCTACACATAAGATTTATTAGGATGCAATTTAAATTAAGTTTTAAATAAATTATTGTTTTTCATCTAAAGCTTATAATACTACGTACCACTTTCATAACAGGTGTTCAAAAATCAGTCCTTGTACTTCAATATACTTAGCAGCTCGCTTTCTGATTGATCGAGTTATCCTCCGCAACGCTGCACGATTGTTTTTGATTTGTGCGGCGGCATCTTCAATTCGATTTATTAACTCTTCACGTGTATTTACTTTTTCCTGGTACACCAGGTTCTTCATCCAACCCCATATACAGAAATCTAATGGAGTTAGATCTGGTGATCTTGGTGGCCAAGTGTGTGGTCCACCGCGACCAATCCATCGCCCGGGAAACTGCTCGTTTAAGTACATTGTTACATTATGGGAAAAGTGGGCAGGGGCAACCATCATGTTGATAAATAATATTGCACCTTGCTGCTAATGGAACATCTTCTAATAATAGTGGTAGTTGTTCTGTAAGGAATTCTAGGTACATGCGGGCATTTAGATGTCCTCGGAGAATGAATGGTCCTATTAATCGATCATGAATGAGTCCACACCATACATTTACACTAAATCTGTGTTGAAAGTTGCGCACGATTGTACTATGTGGATTTCCCTCTGCCCAAGTGTGTTCATTGTGAAGGTTGTTGACGCCATCTCGGGTAAATTGAGCTTCATCAGTGAATAAAATGGTTCTATGATGTTGACGGTTTCTAATTAACCAGTTGCAAAATTCCAATCGAAGAGGAGGATCTGTTGGTTGAATACTTTGAACTTGTTGTTTATGGTAAGGGAACATGCTATTTTTGCGCAAAGTTCTCCATACTTCAGACTGAGACACTGCGAATCGCCTAGAAAAGACGCCGTGTACTGACACCAGGACTGCGTTCAGTAGCCATGATTATAGCCTCTTCCATATCTACATTATTCTGGGCAGGGCGATCCCGATAATTATTAATACTAGGAAGTTTACCTGTTACTCTTAGGGTACGAAATGATCCACTGATCGTGTTTGGGTTTGGAACTCTGCGATTAGGAAATCGTCTTCGGTATTCTGCAGTAGCAGCGGTTGCATTTCCGTCACAAACGCCTAAGACAAATACCATGTCGGCATATTCTTCCGTTGTAAATAACAAAGGCATTGCAATTGTGATAGTAAGTTAATTTAAAATACACTTCACTAACAAACGAGTAGTAAATTAATTGTATTAAATTGCACTCATTAAACTAGTACAGAATTGGTAACAAATAATTTGGATTCCTCAATAAATTGCAGTGTATTTTTGAACAGCTAATTTGTGATACCAACTTATAAAAATATAATTTACCTTCTGTAAAGCTAACGTGACAAAGATATGTAGGTACATGATGTAACCATTTGGATAGTCCTAAAAAGTAATAGTATTATTGTTTTTTAGTTGAGCATTAATTTATTAAAATCGTATTTACAATTGTATGCTAATCCATTATTTGTGTACCTTATATCATTACATTACGGTGTTTATTTACTAAATACGTATTTCTTGCTTGGTAGAATGTTTGTTGTAAAAATTAAATTCCAGAAACTAATACTTCGCTGTTAATAGCCGTGTGGCACATAATTTTATTCAGAATTAAATTTTCTGCAAGTTTCTTTGTAAAAATGTGGGTCTTCAATGCCTATTTAACAAAATAATTGTCCGTTAAACCTTAAAAAAGTGTTTTCAAAATTATTTTATTTCTGTTTTTTTGTAGTATAACAAAAAAACTAAATGAGATACAGCTATGAGATGAACTTTATTCAATTTCCCATCTAAAAATCCGTTATAAAAAGTTGCATTCGCCTATAAATATCTCTTCATAAACACGCGGCAAATCATCATTTGACCTCCTGCACACAATTTTTGGTGAAATCTTCAATTGGCCATAACCCAGTAAGGAAGCATTTCCGGACCCGTGTTTATATGAACTTTTTTCTTTATTTTTTATAGTACAATCAGCTCAGAAAGTGCCGGTAACACTAACCGAATCACCCTGTATATACATATAATATATATATATATATATATATATATATTATATATATATATATATATATATATATATATATATATATATATATATTCATATAAACCTTTAATATTTCGAGTAATTGCCGTTTTCAAAAAGGAGACAAAATGGTGTATTCAAGCAAAGAATTAAAAGTAAACATATAATCTACTATAACTATAAAAGTAAACGTAATTTTTGAAAACGACAATTAGTCGAAATATTAAAGGATTATGTGAAGTCTTATTCTTTTATAGTGTATATATATATATATATCGAAACACATGATCTAATTTCGTTGAAATTATGTAAAAATATAATTGAGATTTGTTCATTTGTTATGGGGATGGGGTTTCTCAGTGACAAATAAAATTACATTCTCATTCCATTCATTTATCAAAATTCTCAACGTAACTTTTGTGTGCTAAGTAACGAAGATTATATATTCTGTTATACTGGTTTTTATCATACAAGTTACTCAAGCTGCATGAATGCTTGACTATGAGAAAGCCTTTTTTCTTCATAGGCACTAAAAGTCCATCAGATTTACATTTTGACTCCCTTAAGAGATCTATGTGTTCCTTGTTTAAAGAGTGTCTCCTAAGGGAGCTCATTTGTCAGATGGACGTATTAAAATATCTTTTAGGCGTTTCTAACCGATACATTGGCATGAATCCTACCACCTGAACCAGGCTCAGAAGATTGATCTGCAGTAAGTCTTCCAAGAGAGTTACTACTGGAACACTTACCTAATGTTTATTTGAAACTCTTGTTAGGGAGTCAATATATAAAATACTATAATTGGGGTTAAACTGTTATCATACTCAACTTAATATTCGTTGGAAATAAAAACAGAATACAAGCCGGTCCTGCCCATCACTTGAGAAAGGCTGGACCGATTTGACTATTTATTATAATTAATAAAATGTCTTTAAAGTGTCGAATAGGTTAAACTTTCTATGATTATTTTCAAACAAAAATTCTTCGATTACTACATATTCATTCGTATTTTTGAATCGGAGATCGTTATTAAGTATCAAAAATATATACAACACAAGAAGGTAGTAAAGAGTCTTTCGAACGTGGAAAGTCATACAATTGACATCTTAATAGGGTTAAGTTTATAAACCACATTAAGGAGTTTAAGAACAGTTTATTCAAGGAAACTGAAAAACCTGCCAACACTAAAAGCTTGTCATTTTGCCAAAGTTAAGTGGTTTCCAAACATTAACTTGTATTCACTTTACCATCATTTCTTCTCCATATCTATACACAGTTCAATTCCATTATGGTAAACTTTATTTTGAGCTATTCACTGTATTCTTCATTAGCCAGTTTGTAGTAGTACAAACAACGCAAAATAATTGGACCACTACAACTAATTGGCAAGGGCAAGATCTGCATTGCTAATTTGTATTCAAAATCTCTTATTTCAGTCTCTAAATCAAATTATATAAACAGAAATAAAGCTTTTCTAAAGCATTTTTGAATAATATACACGACTTGTGACATTGCTACGCACGGTTTGAGTCCATTTAGTGACAATAACTCAAGAGTCGCATATAACATTCTTATGATCAAACGAAGGTTATAATTCTTATTTGAAAGTTAAGAAGGAAGGTCAGAAAAAGCTTAAAACGTAAGGTTCATAATAGATTTTACGAGTTATCTTCTAAAAAAATCTGAAAATAAATTATTAAATAATTTTTCAGCTCAATAAAATGTAGGGCAATTAAGTCAGTTCATAGGGTGAAACCAAACTAGGATGTAGTGCAATTGCGGATTCATTAGATTCAACGTATGGTTTCTTTAGGTTTCTGGATTCTCTGGTACTTCAGGATCTTCAATGTACTCACGAATTATATGACCTGATATATTCATTCTTCATAGCTCCAAACATTGTTTTCTTACATCTTTCATCAAGTCAATTTAAGTTCCTGAATTTAACGGTATAGATATCAGAGTTAGACCTGAATCTGTTTATGTTGCTGAACTCCCGAAGGAGTTTGATACTTATGACACGTTTCGTGTTCCCTGATTATACCTCCTTGCACGAACTTTTCAATCTCTAAAATTCACATTTATTTTCCCGTGAATATCTGAACTTACCTCTCTAACACATCGTTATCTCTATCTAATGGCTTGACAAAACCTCATACTGAGGTATTATCAGTTTATTTTTTTTAACCTTGAACTTAATATCTCATAATTCTCTGTCCGTTAACTGAAATTCTACCTGACACTCTCTTTCTATCTCCACCTTAATAGTTAATTTTTAAACCCAGAATTACTTAGTTCTAGAGATTCCTTTTTGACGTGTACTTCCGATTCCTCGATTTATGACACTTGTCTCAACAACGTCGTAACACCAATATCTTCTTTCTTATGGGTCTATGAGTCAATATTCAACAACCTTGAGATTTTTTATAAAATACGAGTAAGTAATAAAATTTAAAAATTGTTACTTCTACTTGCCCTATTGTTCATGAGAGACGTGTTTGTAAATTTAGACTATCGTAATACAAAGAGAAACATTGACATTTGGAGCCCAATTCTCAAACTTGAAACATTTCACTACGAGTAGCATGGACGCTAACATAAAGATAGAAATCTTTTGTAAGAGGGAGGGAAACGGCAAAATATGGACAGTCTTGTTATTGTCGACAGGGGATAGGGAGTCTACAGCCCTCTCTTATAACATAACATTGTCTATGCTATAATACCCAAACTCTGTTGTTAGCATTTCTATATTATACCTTTTATTCAACTTCTAAAATGTATAACAATAAATATATCTGGAAATTACTTTTAGAATTAGTTTTAATTTCCTAATTACTTTAATGAACTTAGTCTGTGTGTTTAAATTTCTTTATCTACTTGCAAAAGTTAATTTTTTCTATCAAGTTGTATTTGGGTAAGTTTAATATTCACGATCAGTTCCTCTAAAATTTTATCTTTTACGCGATAATTACTATTTAGAGAGGCGTTTTCGTTCTTCGCCATCAGATTTATAATATTATATTATTCATCATTATTGTAATTTTATGTATAAATAACGACTAAAAACACACACAAACTGTATAATTTTGCGAGGATATATCGTTACCGTTGCGCCATTATTATAATATTACCCAATTTTCATTAATGGTCGAGCATCCTCATTAGATGTTCCAGAAATGACAAAAAATATGAGTGAATAATTCATATTGCAGTTACAGGTTTACAGATAAGAAATATAACTTTAATGATGTTCACTATTGATTTTTTTACAATATTTGAGACCCGATGGAAAAAACCTGTTGTCCTTTAAAATCATCCATCCACTTTTTAAATGAACCTAGAGGAAGGAAAGATTATATTGTCCAAGATGGATTTGTTTAGTGATGGTTGGTCAACAAATTAAGTTTATTAATAGAATATGTCGTCAATTTAAAATATGGTACAACTCTCTACAAGTAGGTATAAAGTTTAGTTCAGATTTTGGATAACTACGATAGAGTATCATCTTTTACTCTCCACCACACCCTTGTAGTAGGCATAGAAATCTGAGTATTTTTAAAGAATTCTATTGGTTGCATGCACTGATCTACTATATAACAACAGTTGTTATAGAATACATCAGTGGTTATAAAATCTCATTTCAATTAATTGAATACATTGATTTTGAACTATAATCTTCATTCAACCTCAGGCAGCAACAATTTAGATTACCATATCATACTTATATGATTATACTTAGCTAATTAAAAATATAGATTTTAAAGATGTGTGCAGCTTTAACGTTCTTTACTCGGCACAAACTTAAACTGTTCAGAGGTATATTGGGCCATTTTTTAATTTATAACTGTAAGGTGATATTTTTAGATGTTTTATCAAACGATTATACTAAACCAAATAATGATCAAATATGTGGGTATATGTGGTACCACTAGTAAGACCTTTAAATTCTTTGTATCAATTCCTCGTATCCCATAATTTCTAATTCGTTGTCCTATTTATATCCATAGGTATAAATAGGAGCATTCACTGAGCTTTAGTGAAGTCTATCTCGAAGGGAGAATATTTCTTTTCTGTCTGTCTGTCTATCTATTTATCTGTCTATCTGGCCGCATATCTCAAAAGTGAGCTGACTAATAGAGTTAAACTTTTCCATGAAGCTTAGGTAGTCAAATGTTAAAACTTGGTGACAATATCTGATTTCAGCTTACTTCGTGAGTAAGTAGTCTACCCTGTACCCTGTACTCTGTAATCTGATAGTTTTTGCGTTTAAACGAGCAGGCACCCGCGGCATTAAATTTAAAAAATATTGTACAGTCAAATATGTGTTAAAAACCAATCGTTTGAAATAGTCTGCGTCCATCTGCGGCTCTGTCACAACTGCGTATTTTATATGAATCTAATTCTGTGTGTGATTCGATACGAATATCGAATATATAAATAAATCTACATTTTAGCACAGTCCATGAGTAGTGTCCATTTCTATTCTCTATATTAAATAAACGAGAAATGCTGAAAGAAATATACATACAGCTTTTGTTTGGTAAATACACATGCATTAATCCGTTTGCGGACAGAGGCGCGATCTTATTACCATCTCGAGTTATTCTGCTTTCTTCAATCAAATGTTTTTGATTTGGATTTAAATAAATACTCATACCTGTATGTTTCTACTACTTTTACAGCTCTATTAAAAAACTAATTTAAACAATATTTTAGTTACACAATGGAAACTTGCAAATAGATTGATCGTTAAATATGCAGATTAGAGCGCGCAACGTGAAAAACGTTCAAAGAAACGTTCCTCCCCGGGGAATGTAATGTACAAAGGTCCGGCTGAATATATTACGCCATAACAACCGAGCTGCGCCATGGCGTGGGCGGCCTGCGTCTGTCTCAGCCTCTGAGAATGCTTCCGTCCGTCATTCTCTATTTTCCTAAGCGGCTGTGATAATATAATATCAATTGTGAAATTATCATATTGTGAACGAACCGTGAATGTATTCAGGAAAACTTGTGTGTAAGGAAATACAGATGGACATTACAATAATAATAAACTGTGACAGCTAGGAATTTTAACTTACTTGTCCTGCCTAGAAATGGAATTTCCGTAATCGATGAAAGTCGCAAATGTTCTGGAAGGAACTTTAACGTAAACGTTAAGGACCATCAAAACTTGCCTCTTTCCAAAACTATTTCTTAATAATTTTATTGTTAGAGGCATTACCGTAGACGATATATCTGGACTTGTTCCAAAACTGAAGAGATACAGTCCAGGTACCACACCGCGAATTACAGCTTTTGCTTATGAATACTTGAGACTCATTTTCACAATAGAGAAGCATTTCGAAATTAAAACATATCTCTATGCACAGAATACACTGGGATTGCGTAACTGGGTGTAAAAACGTTAGTCTGTCATCCCATTTCCACTTGTGTATTGATTATTTTACGGGTTCTGCAAATTTATATCTTCTCTTATTTGAGACTAGTGAATGATTTGCAATATTTATAAGTACTGATCTTCTGTTAGATATTGAATCATGGTTACTTATTTTGTCTGTAACAAATATGTTTCTGAAAACAGCAATACTAGGGTTAACCAAAGTAGCAACAACATGAGACGATGAGAGGTGGAAGTCTGCCAACACACTTGATGTTATCTGTAAGAAATATTACGTCTTTATTTTATTATTGTTTTTCTTTCTAGTTATTAGGAATAATTGAATAATTTAAAATGTAATCTTTGAATCAAAATCAAGATATAATGAACAATACATAAATAAATTTCACTTGTTTTCAGATATTAAAGTAGACCATTCAAATTTTAACTTATATATTCATTTTTACATTCTTCATTATTGGTTGTGTAATATTGGCCTTTGAGATGTCTAATATTAAGAACTTTCTACACATTTTGGTATCTGCTGATCTCTGGTAATTTTCATATCTCTCGGACCTTTCTATCAAGAGTTATCACAGTGACAGACAGACAGACGGACTGCCCTTTCGCCTTTTGACACTAATTAGCGATTAACGACTAAATTGCTCCGACGCACAAAGCCATAGTTTAAAGACAAAATTTACCGATACATTAGTTTGATGAAGGACCAGACGTAAGGGTAGTGCACCCAGAAGGACGGACTGCCCTTGACATCAATAGTCTTGTACACTTTGTGAATGACTTAACTCTTAAGAAAAGGGTGATCAAGTATAGAACCACAACTCACCACCCTTGCAAATGTATTTTTAAAAATTCTATAACTTTCGCTTTTAGGTTGACTATTCAATGAATTTCAAAAATTTAATCATTACATATTAAACACAGGAAAATATAAAATCCAATAAGAAATCTCCCATTTGTATGTACTTGTGTGATGGAAATTAGATTTCAAATGCCTTAGAAGATATATTACTATTACAATTTTAAGTTATGTAATAAGATTGTCAGTAATAGGTTTGTTATGCTAACACTTTCAAGGGTATAACATTCAAAAATACTTTACCTACTGTGCTTAACACTTTCTATTTCTTGTATATTAGCCAATAGTGTGTGAAAGCCAGAAGTGTTAAGGCTGGCTGTAGTAAAACGACTTTGAGTTTTTCTCCATAATAACAATGCCTAAGCCAATGCAGTTTTCACGCCTTTGTTTTTAGCAGTAGAATTATGTAAAATGTCTCATTTTAAATATATAACGTCATTAACACGCATCCTAAAGGGTCAATTACACGTGGCGAGATTACTAGCTACTAGCCGGCTAGTTAGAAGCCGGCGAGTCGGCGAGTGCGCTAGTTGACGATTACACGTAGCTTCCCACTCGCTCACTCTCCAACTAGTTTGCAGAGTAGAGAACTGCGTGTTGTTGAAGTGTTTTTAGTCATCTAAAATTTGTATAGTGTTTGTGATTTGTGAAAATGAAGTGGAATGGAAATGATATAGTTGTGTTTCTTGAAGTATACCGCAAATATCCTTTGTTGTGGAACATTATGCACAAAGATTATACTAACAAAACACTCAAGGAGGACAATATGAAACGTCTAATGAGTGAACTTGAAGAACATAACTTATTAGGGGGAATGGATTTAAAACAAGTTAAGGCAAAAATAAAGTGAATCAAAGATGTATACAGGCAGGAACTACAGAAATAGAAAGAAGTAAAAAAAGTGGCTGTGGTACTGAAGAAGTGTATACGCCAAAGCTGAGTTGGTTTAATGACGCAAGTTACTTGAATGAGTTGTCATCAACAAGAAAGAGCACATCAAATATGGTAAGTAAAAAATATATTAACAAATAGTAAATAATTAAAGTACAGTGGAACATGGAAAATTCGAAGTTTTTGCGTGTCTAATTAAGGTATAAATTAGCGTCTGAAAATAATTGTGTATTAATCGGAAAAATATGTAAGTTGACAAATGTTACTATTTGGCCCATGGCCCACTTCTACACTTAAAACACATTAATTCCAACTGTCTCCCATTGCCAGGGGAGTGTATTTTCTTCAGTAAAGTATTTCACGTATTTATTCCTAATTCCCTTAGCAATCTTACTGTAGTTATTGCTCCTTAGTTTAGCCACAGGTTGCAGAGCAGTGGGACTTTCCCTCCAAAGCCCAGGTGTTACATTGCCAGTATTGAAAATCCTCTCGGTCCACTGCTTGTTGTGGCATGTAGTTGCCTGGAGCAGTCTTTCTCAGCCAGTTATGCAGACTGCAAGAAGCAAAAATAACTCTATCAAACAGTATCAACTTTTACCTCAATTGGCCTCGAAAACACTCGGAATCGCCAGACTAGTATGCCGAAAGCATTCTCCGAAACTCGCCTGACACGAGAAAGACGATAGTTAAATATTTTTTCTCCGTCACTGAGCCCAACTTTGCTGTAAAAGGTTTCATGAGATCTGGTCTTAGGGGGAAAGCATCGTCTCCGATAATAACAGAGCTCTCCGGAAATCCAATTGTTTTACTTTCGATTGCAATGTTTAGAGTACTGTCTTTAAATATTGCACTGTCACTCTCGCTCGGCCATTTCCTCCTACATCAATAAAGGTGAAGCAGTAATCGGCATCAACCATAGCAAACAATATAACACTATATGTTTTTTTGTAGTTGAAGTACACTGAACCGGAAAGAGGAGGTTTTTTTAAACGACAATGTGTTTTACCATCTATAGCACCGACACATCCAGGGAAAGTTCCAGCGCTGAAAGAATAACTTTCTCGATTTCTTTCCATTCACATTCTGTTTTAGGAACCTGCAAAGAAAAAATTTGTATTAAAACTTGTAATATTAAATGTAAAATATTCATAAAGTATTATTACTGTTGTTCTTTTGCAGTATCTTTCAAACAAAAGTATCCAATCGATACCAGATGAGGAGTCTGAAGGGCGTGGCAATTGAGTCAGATGCAGCCCACACTGATTACAACTCCACTGGAAACATCATCAAGGCTCACTCGTCTACAGCTATGGGCCCACCAGAGCATCCAAAGAAAAGGTACAGAAAAAACCCCACAACCAGATCCTCCCAGCACTGACATATCACAGGCAATTCAGAAACTTGACAAAATTGCACACAATGTAACTGAAGGATAAGCAATATGAGCAGTTCGGTAGATATGTTGCTGCAGAACTCCGGCAGCTACCTAAACGAGAAGCAATTTTGCTGCAGCAAGAAATTTCAAGATTGTATAACCCGTTCAAAGCTTTCTCTATTGGATAACGAACAAGAATTTCACGACTTCACATTTATGCAATCTCCAAATGTTTGATGCACTTACTTCGACAACTACCTCTTCAAACGAAGAAGAAGGTGTATTACAAACAGCCGTGATAAATTACGTTTTGGAAAAATTGAATTAATAAGAACTATGAATACAAATTTACTTACATAAAATCAATTATTTTACAGTGTTTGTAAACCTTATAGATACTTGTTAATCAATAGAACTATGTTATAATACAAAATTTAATTACATGAAAATAAATTATTTTTCATTGTATGTAAAGCGTAGATAATTTATTAACACTCACCTCAATGAATGGTCGAAGGACGCAACAAATCGCTGTAAGTACGTAGGGTATAAAATGTGATATCGTTGATTTCCAGAACTCTAAACAGGTACTCTAAAGATTTAAATGAATCTCCAGTGGCTAAATATCGTAACGTTATTTCCAGTTTTGTGGCTACTGGGATTGCCATCCTCATTACCGTGTCCTTTTTTCAGCATTCCATCCACCATACCCAGCAATACAATCGAACTGTGCACTGGTAATTCTTAAAATATTTCTATAATGCTGTAGAATCTTCGTCTTTCAGCTCCCTTAATAATGTACTTGATGCACCATAACTTTCCCTCTTCGTATCCCACGGTTTCACCCACACACCTCTCCGACGACGTTTCGTTCTCTCATTTTTCTCTACGTATTAAATCTGCTTTTAATATAGTTGACAAAGCAACAACTCCGGCTACAAAAAAATCCTCCGACATTTTCACCAAAACTGGCTTGTCACTTGCTGCTTTTTGACTAGCAACTCTATTTACACACGGCTAGTTTACTAGCTACCCCCGCTCAAAACGCCGGCGAGTAGCGATTAAAGTAGACCGGTCTTCAACTTTTTTCGCCAGCTTCTTTACTAGCCGGCTACTAGCCAACAAGCTTGCTAGTTGGTGATTACACGGAGCTAGTTTTACTATCAACTAGCGAACTAGCCGGCTAGTAGCTAGTAAACTCGCCTCATGTAATTGACCCTTAACTGTTTTTACTTTTTACAATTTTTTTTTGGTGAATCAGAAAGAAAATCTCAACTTTGATGTGCTTCATTGATAAGTATTAACATTGTATACACTTTACAAAACAAAACTAAAAAGCCCTTGAAATCTTATTCATTATACGACTATATTTAAAAAATTAGTCAAAAATAAGGGCGCTAAACTTAAATATTTTCATATTTTTCTTGTGGGAAAAACATCAAGGTCATCTTTCTCAGCCAGATTTTAAAGTCCTTCGGGATGTCCTTATTTTTAAATTTTATTTTACATGTCTTTCAGACATATGGGGATGCTTACGAGATTAAGGTTTGGTATTTTAGAAGAAGTCCATAGAAAATTTTCTTTTTCCTCAAAAATCGTCCAAAAAATGGCCTGGAAGCACGGACCTGCCGCTGCAGACCCAGCGACGATGCGGTGAGTGGCGTGCTAAAACACTGCATCAGCGGACTAGGCGAGACGGGCTGATGCACTCTGTTTGCTATATCCGGAGCTGGCCTTGACCGTAGCCGGGCTAACAGCGCTCTGGGCTCTGCCGGGAGCCGGAGAAACGTTTCAGTGTAAAATCGTTCTAATCCTGCACAACAATCCTGGAAATACAAGCACGAACTTAAGGTTTGTAAGGTAAATGAAAATATCAACATGTATATGTCTAGTATGTTAAACACAGATATTTTATTGCCTGAACATCTTGCAATGCATAACATAAGTCATAATATGCCTCTTTAGAACATTTTAAAATACCACAAGAAATTTCACACAGAGAGAAACTTTTACACGCATACGTCCATCCGTTTGTCAATCTTCCCATCTCTGGTAACAATGCCAATCTGGTCTCCCAGTCGTAAGCCAGAGACCCATTCACCTAAGTTTCTGTGACACTAAACAATGGTTTTAACAGGATTAAAAAAGTAAATTTGGAAATTAACATACTACAAACACTAACAAACTAATAACAAAGTAAAAACTTACATATAAAACAAAGTTTTCATACAATAACGCTATGTGTCTCCTAGCTCGGTAGTTATCTCTGGCTCTATACACTTTTACGTATGTATGTTTTAACCACGTATCATTGCAGTATTAGGCATTGCAACGTTGTTACTAAGATACACACAGCTGAGTCAATTGTTACAACTTAAAAAAAACTTCCCTACAAGACTTGCTTCAACTGTACAGGATATATGAAATGCTCGTTATTGAAGTGCAAATATTCTTTAAAATAGACAGAATACTTTTTAAAAGTTGAAACGATGCGTTGTCCACAAATTTAGTTTTATATTTTGAAAGTTCAACTTTAATCTTAAGGACTCAGTTTAAACCTAGACTTGGTTTATACATAGTAAATAGCTTTTTCTTCTCTATTATTCAAATTATACATATTCGTTCGCATCATCGTACTTAACACTAAATGTAAATATGTTTTACTGACTGTTTAATTTAAAGACAAAGAAAGAATTCCTGAATTTAATTACGGTTAATAACTTAATAAGAAATTATTAAATTATTAATATATAATTCCAGTATCTATCAACGAAATTCAATCTTGAAACACAAAAACTGGGGAGGGAGGGTACAAAACCTAACAGTTCTGTTTAGTTTACAACATAAGGCAGACCAGGAGGGTTAGTCGATTTCATTTCATACAACTTCTTATATGTTGTTAGAGAAATTTCAGAACTCATATTTACCTCCAAACTAGTATGGCTGAATGAACAGACTTCATACATCTTTGAAATAGCTTCATCGATTAAGGAACGTATCTATAGTGCCGCGGTAGTCGGAGTGGAAAAGGCTAGTGGTTTTGTACTAGACCTTCAGTCTCAACAGGAGTTGAGTCGAGGAAATCCCAGTTAGCATTTAGTCATCAATTTTGTGACTCAATGCAATGAAGGGTTTCTTCAATGAACCTTCTTTGCGCTTGCTTCAAGGTGGCAGCATTTATAGAATGGATAAGGTTAGTAATAGGGACAGCCTCGTATAGAGATCCCATTAGTAGGGATAGCAGGCACTATATCTCAGTAGTATCCTTGGAAGAAGGGGAGGCCAGCTCTGTTGCAGTTCTTGTGTTTAGACTTTCAACAACTTTTATCACTAAAAGAGTTATACCCACTCCAACAGTCATCCTTCGCATTAGTCCTAGTTCTATCGATCCAGTCATCCCAATATCTCGACATTTGCGGTATGTGAAGTTCCGCCCGTGTAAATTCATAGGTTATAGCAAACACAACTGACTCATCTGTTTCTGATGTATCCAGTGCAGGCTCAACTCAAAGGTATTGGCCAGTTGATAATGTTATAATATAGTTATTTTTGGTCATAATAAAAAAGCATACCTGATAAATATTTATCATCGTTTAAATGTTACAAGGTACTGTCACTAGGTGGGCTGCCCTTGTGTGACGCTATCACTATCTACTAGACAAAGTTGAAATTAAATGTAGATTCTTTTATTTCTATAGCAACAAACTCAAGTACCCCTAATTTCACACCATTGTCGGCCGGGACTCGTGGCGTAGTCCTGTAATCCAGCTACTTGGAGGTCACTTTGACAGGTCCCCACTGTCCCCTGGGTTAGTCCTCAGGTCTCTCACGTCACACTCACGACCGCTGTGCTGTGGAGGTCGACGTGGCGGCTGAAGATGTACCATACGAAGAGCGTAGACCTATAACAACTGCAGGGTGTAGTTGTTAAAGGCCTATGAGGAACACCAGGAAGAACACGGGAGTGTGACGGAGGGCTGGGGTAGCTCAGGGGACTCTGGAGACTCTTCGAGTGCTGGAGGAAGGACCGCGGGCGAGGGCTGGTTTTTTTAGTTTGCTTAATTTTGTTTATTTCTAAGAAAAGTATAAAAAAGCCTTTTTCAGGTAGATATTAGATTTTGTAATTTCCTAATGCAAGGTCCGATTTGCTTAGCATGTTATAGCTTTTCACACCTGGTATGTTGATTATAAATAAAATTATTTACTTTTGTTGCAATTGTAGATATTAAGAATCAAAGATTACTTTTTACTATAAAACAATATACAGATTACAATAAACTAAAATATTTATACCGTTACGATTAAACAATAGTAAGTAAACATCTCCGATCTTTTTGTACATGGAATGAGTTAAACAAGCACTTTGGTATGTCCGTTTGACAAATTGGGCTGCTTCAGCCATGGAGACTAAAATCCTGTGAGCTTTTTTCTGTAAATTAATGTTTCGTATCATAATAGCTGTTAAACCGAGAATGTATTTTGAATAAAAATATAAAGTATTGTTCAGCAAGTGATAAAAATAGCTTAGTATTACCTTTTTATCTTGGACAATTAAAACGAACAGCGAATTGCCACGTACTTAACCCTTTTGGAGAAACAATTTTTATTTTATGATTTATTGTCTTGGCTTATAGCTAATTAGTTTGGTGGTGTTTTAGGTGGATTCGTGGTGACCAAGTTTCGTGGTAACCATTTTCACATCGTGGAACCAAGACTTGTAGTCGTTCAGTTAAAGGGAAGCGTTTTGACGTTGAAATGATTGGGGAAAGTTTGCGATGTGAGAAAGGAAGTGTTCAGAATTAGTACTATATGTTCAAAAGTCTGGGTAAGTTCAGTCAGCAGTATTTGTTCCAGGCAAGATGTCAGTCTCTTGTATCAGAGTGTAATAATAAATCAGTATTATGATCCCAGAATGGCTAAGGTTTGTTTATTACTATATAACTGTCTGAGTACTACTGTGCAATCTCTGTATAATCTATAATATATTTATATAATCTTTACGTTAACTACGTTTGTATTTCTTCCAAATCATAAATAAAAGTGGGTTTACATGATCTGTACGTGACATTGAACCATGTAGTTGAAAATGTAATCGTATGTCCAATTCAATGTTTCAGCTTATCATCAGTCCAATCCGACATTCCAGGTTATCGCCTCGACTATTCTGAACACAATACGTATATTTATATTTCATTTTTCCATGTTGACAATAGTGGCTTAGTATTGATTGTCGATGTTGTAATCGATTCTTCCATTCTTTGATACGACACCGTTGTTGAACAAGAAGTAATTAGTTATAACTAAAAGAAATAGAATATTTTATAGGTAATTCTTTACTTGAAAAATAAATATCTTAGTTCAGAGATCAAAACATCTGCCACTTTATAATCAAAAGCGTTAATTTATTTTATTTCAAAACTCTCGGAATATTAAAAAGTCTGAACTCAAAATTTAATTAAGAAAATATGTCATGAAGAAGTTTGTAAAGTACCAGTTTTGTACTAAACAATCTATATATAAATGTATAAATCAAATATTCAACTAATTAATGAAATTTAATTTAAATTGAACCATTTCATCAAGACACAACTTGTTCGCTCACTAACATCGCAATGTAATAGAAAAGTAACACGTTCTTTTAGGTTTAACATTTAGCATTTTTAGCAGTTGCATGTTTAATATAAATAACATAACGTTGACAAGAGCCATAATATATTTGTCTAAGGAGGAGGATATAAAAACGTGGAGAATTCAGAGATAGGAAAAGTACAAAAAAAGATTAAAAGCAGCTAATAATGATATTGTCCATAACCATAATTATTCCATCATTTATTAAAAAAAATCTAAAGTTTGTTTGAGAAATAATAATAAATATGAATGAATATCGAACTTTATTTAGCGAATTTTTTCACGCCAAAGTGTGTAAATCTATTACAGACTTCAGGATCTGAGTTTATTACATAAGCAAGTAATAAGTGGAATTTCCCATAAATATATATATATATATATATATATATATATATATATATATAATGAGTCATCCAATTAGTTCTAATAAGCTAAACGTTAGCAAAGACTAATAATCGAAGTCTTGTCTGCCTGTCTGTCTCTCCGTATGATATGACATCTCATAAAAATATTGATCTGTAAACTTGAAATTTTATGGCTGTTGGCAAAATTACTTTGTCCGATTGTCTGACTGTTGCCTTCAGCACAATATCTTGAAAAGTTACGTAAATTTTAAGAAGCAATTTTTCTATGACTTATCGGTATAGACACGATAGAAATGTTATATAGTTCATGGTCTTCAGTTGTTAAGAGTCATTGAAGACTAACTATCAGTACGATATTTCGAAAAGTAATTAAGTTATAGATTTCACGTCACTATCCTCTCCAGGAACATTTATATGGGTCTATTTACTACATACATTTTCAAAACAGTAATATAAAGATATGTATTCAAAACCGTATAAGGAAAAGAACATAACATACACATGGAGAGCAAGAGATGACAGATAACGTGGAGTGTGCGAGTACAGATACCCTGAGGTCCAGTTATAGCCCCTGGGACCGCTTGTTGTTGCTGCGATATGGTGATGATAGTACCATGTCAGTACAATGTACACATGGAGAGCAAGAGATGACAGATAACGTGGAGTGTGCGAGTATAGATACCCTGAGGTCCAGTTATAGCCCCTGGGACCGCTTGTTGTTGCTGCGATATGGTGATGATAGTACCATGTCAGTACAATGTACCCGCACATTATAGTTATATCTTATGTTCTTCCTCCCAACATTGTATTGTAGTGATGTCACCCTCAATTAGTATGATTTTTCAATTATAATAAAACTTATATCAACTTTAACTCAATTCTGTTGCGTAGGTTCTTATGGGAAATTAGATTGTGCTCATTTTTAGTTAAATCCCGTGAAGATAAATGCACTATTATCGAACTCGATTCTATTTATGAAAGTGACGCAAAACTTCAGGTCTATAGCTCAATTTTTATGAGAACGTGCGGACAGAAGGACAAAAGATGAATTTATTTGGCAAGCATTAGATTACGCTAACATTTACTCAATTAGAACTAATTGTAACTTGCTCGTGCTTGTCTAATATAGACAAATCTGATTTAGATAACAGCTTTACATACCTGGGCGTGAAGTAATTCGGTACATCAAGTCCTATGTGAGTCATACTTATTGATATTTCTTGAGCAAACTGCTGATTAAAATAAGGGGTTTGTAAAATATGTGTATTAAATTTATTTTAACAAATGGTGCAATGCTTCAGCTTCAGAACGTCAGTGCAATCACTTATTTTTAATCTTCTTCGTATCCTTCATTTCTCTGTATCTCGACATTTTCAAACCCTTAGACTAATATATTATTGCTCACAGAACGTAGCTATGGAGTCAAGGTTTTATTCCATGCGAAAATCTAGACAATGCGTAGAGATCAACAATGGTGGCTCCGCCGCGCTTTAGGATCGTGTCAAAAATGTTTAGGGTGGATCACAATTGTGAACCTGAGGAAATAGTAAGAACACCTCTTTATCAAGTTTACACTCAGTGGTGTAGTGTGTGTCTCTGAAGCCAAAAGGATCCAAACCCTTTTTTGAGCTTTTTGGTTATCAACATCTTTTGGATCTCTTCAGATTGAAGTGGACTGCTGATTCTTGAAGCCAAACTATAACAGCATCAGATTTAAAACACTGCACTAAGCGGTAAGTTAAATGGATATAAATTAAAGATTCGAATATGATGGTTGTTATCTTCACTATTATTACTATAGAATTCAAGTTCGATATATTTAAATCTGTCTTCTATCTTAAAATATAAATTTGAATTTCAGACTTTTAATAATATTATTATCTCTAAAAGATTATAAATAAATAAATGAAAGGACAATGCAATATTAAGTGCAAACTGTTCTTTTCTTTGAACGAAGCTATTTTTTTTTTTTATTATTTTTTTTTTTTTTTTAAGACCTATAGAATATCTAACTTGCTATACTTATAACTAATTACTTCTTATTTCTAAAGTGGTTTCGTAGCAAACAATTGGGGAGAGGACGTATGTTGCAGTAAAGAATTTGTTGTTATCTTCCATCCGATGATCAAAATCGTAATAAAGATAAGATATGGTTTGGAGAATAATTTTTTAACTATAAAATTTCTTGGTGTTCAAAAAATGCAAATTTTAAGGTCGTAGAACATACTGTTATTTTCCATAAAGATGTCAAATATCTTCGAAGTAAAAATTATACAATAGAAAATATTTTGTAACAATAATATTATGTTAGTCGTTATTCATCTAAATTTACAAGGCAGGAGCACGGTAAACCACATATCACGTAATAACTTTCGCTGAGGTTAAGTATAAAATCTACACCTTATTTTACTATTGATAGATGGAAGTCAAGTTTACTTTTGACAGTCAATTATACGGAAAATATATTTTTACATTCTGGCACACAAAATAGAAAATCTGTCAGCTCAGTAGAGTGATACACTTTATTGCAGTTGTACTCAGTAGAATCCCATGAATAGAGACATGCACATTCATCGTATTCATTCCTGTCTAAGTAGAAATGAAGTTTCATACAAAGTTTTAAGTCTAAAGATGAAATCCTTCTTAAGGCATCTTGAAACGTAATACATTCACATTTTTGTTTATTACATTTGATTTCATATATCAGTATTAAACAATAAAATTCTGCATTCCAAGGCAAACTACATGTGTTACTATGTAGCATGTTACAATATCGCATGTGTGTTAAAATATCGCATGTGTGTTAAAATATCGCATGTGTGTTAAAATATCGCATGTGTGTTAAAATAGCATGTGTGTTAAAATATCGCATGTGTGTTAAAATATCGCATGTGTGTTAAAATATCTCGTGTGTGTTAAAATATCTCACGTGTGTACTGAGTTCCCTTACAATTTTTTATTCTGCTATTCTCTTGTTGACATAATGATAACCCAGAATACCAATGTGAAAATATTCACTAACGCTCTACCAAAGTCCAAAGAATGACATGCACCAATATTGAAATGAGTGTTTTTCATGTGTAAATGAACTTCTTTGTATAATTTAAAGTCTATATATCAGTTCGTTTTCAAGATATCATCAGACAGTCAGATAGATAGACATAAATTAAACTTTTTAGCCATAAAAAAGTTATAGACATCGCTAATGCTCGACCAATTAATCGCTATACAATATAATTACTTATCTAGCCTACATTGGATAGTAAATAAATAATATCCTGGTATATAAATAGTTTTAATGTTTCTGGTGTTAACTAACTCTAGTAAAAAAGCAGTTTGCCTGTTACCTTCACTAAATTTACAATATTCCAGTTATTTTTCACTTCATATATATGCAATGTCTTTATTTGTCTAAAAAGTGCCTAAAGAAAATTACTTGTAAAATAATTGTTTTTAAATCATTTTAAGTCGAATGGTCACACTCTTGAAATGGATAAATATAAGACTTTCATTGTACTTTTTTTAAATAAACACTATTAATTTCGGTGAACTCTTAGGCAGGATAGTAAGGGTTTTAAATAAGAAATATGTTTTAATAAGAACAAAATACATACAGAATACTAAAATTCCCACTGTAGTTAAAAATAAGTTTACCATAACCTTAGGAGCAATAATTTCAAATATCTGACAAAAGTTCGGATAATTGCTGAGATTAAAGAGTTCTTAATAGAGACATGGCAATATTAACAATTGATTTCAAGTTCAACCACCACTACACTAGGGCGTAGTTATTAACAAGGAGCCGTTAAAATATTCAAAACGTGTTGTGTTCAGAATGGCCGAGGCGATAACCTGAAACGTGGGATTGGACTGATGATAAGCTGAAACGCTGGATTAGACAGACGATTACATTGTCCACGACATGGTTCAATCTTATATTTATGAGTCGAAAGAGACATGCAGGTAGTTCAACTAAAGATTATACAGCATATTGAACTTTACATATTGTGACGTCGGGGCCCATGTTCCCGCCGTCTGGAAGTACTGGAGGGGGAGGTCAGCAAGGTGAGCGCCCGAGGCGGTGTGTACGTGAGAGGACTCCGGCGCGAGCGGACGTCCGAGCTCCCTGAGGGCCGATCTAGTGTAGGGCTTAGCCTAGTGATGGTCGTGACGCGTGGTGTCCGTGGGTTCGGAAGTGTTGTTCTTTAAGTTAATAAAGTTGCTGTAATCTGAGCTGCGTTTGGTTCCTGAGTACACCCCCTTCGCCCCAGCTGAGCAGGAGGCGTGACAAATTGGTGGAGGCAGCCGGGTATCCTGAGGTGATCCAGAACCAAAGACGGATTAACGATCCCAGGTTAGTAATATAATATTTAATAGTAATATAATATAATAGTGAATATTTATTTTTAAAATTCGGATTGTTTTTTAAGTAAATTGATTAAGTTGAAAAAAATGTAGATTGAAAGAACAAGAGAGTAAGTTAGTTTTTGATCCAAATAATTGTAGTTACCTTTTGAAAGCAAAGTGTAATTTGGAGTAAATAATTTTATTTGTTTTCTCGTAGCTTGTAAGCCGAACATTATTTTGTAGTTGTTGTAAGAGTAGCCTACTTAGCAGCCACAGTGCGTCGAACCAAGGTACCGGTAAGGGAGGCAACCTACCCGTGATGTAAACAAAGCTGTTTATTTTTATTGGTGAATAGAATAATTTTGAGAAATAGTTTGTGTTTTTATAAAGTAGTTAAAAAAAAAATAAATAAATAAATAAAAGAGAGCTTGTCCATGGGTAGGCCAGGTCAAACCCAATTGGTACGACGACTGTCGCGGCATTGAAATGTTGTGGTGTTTTGAATAACCCTTGTGTTCAGGGGAATGTGTACTGTATATTTAAATTGTTGATTTGATTTGGATTGTGATTGTGATTTTGATTTTGTTTTGATTTAATTTTGTTCTGATTTGGTTTTTATTTCAATCTTAATTCGTGATAGGGTGGAGCAATCGTATGTCGTCCCCAAACATCAAGTTTAGTGTAAAAACAAGAAGTCAGTCAAGGCTGACATCAGTTAGTGAGGTTCCCGAAGACCCAGGACAACCCCAAAGACATCTTGAGGAAGTAAGAACCGTAGCTGAAGTCGATTTAATTCCCCTACCTGGTAGTGGTCCTGACGGTGAAGAGGAAGTAGAAGCTATGGCTGAAGCCAGGGGGCCTGTTATTACTCCAGGAAAGTTCAGGGGCGGAATGGAGGACAACGTGGAGGAGTATCTAGCCCAATTTGGAAGAGTGGCAAAGGCCAATGGCTGGAACGAGGATAAGATGTTGGTTATTCTCCCCTGTTACCTGGAAGGGGCCGCTCTGAAATGGTACGAAAACCTAGAGCAATCTTTAGGAGCCAATATCACCTGGGAGCGGGTAAAGAATGGAATGAAGGATACGTTTCAAGCAATCGCTTGGGATGAACAGATGGAGTTCCGATTGCGGATGCGGATGCAAGGGGAGGAGGAGCCCGTAGAATCGTATGTACAAGATGTGTTAAACTTATGTTCAAAAGTGGACCCCGGAATGAACGAGAGAACTAAGATCAAACATGTTTTAAGAGGATTAAGGCCATCTCTATTGGAGAAAGTGATGGTGATGACCAATGACACTCTAGAAAGCCTACTGGCTAACGTAAGGAAGATCCAGACCGCACGTTTCATGGCTGGACAGCGGGTAGACCACCTACTGGCGGAAGTCTCATCAAAGGCGACAACTACAGGGAACGCCAGTCAGCCATCAAAGACGGAAAGAACACAGGAGCTAGAAAGTAAACTAGAAAACTTAACATCTGAATTTGCCAAGTTAAGCATGCGTCTTCTAGAACAGCAGGAGAAGAATCGAGATACACGAGGCCGCATGACTGAGAACAATAAGCAACAGCCAAGGGTTCAGTTCGAAGTTCCGAGGGAAAGAAGAGCACAAGATGGTGAACAGTATGGAAGGTGGAACCGAGGGAGAGCAAGAGGAGCCTACTCCACCTCGAATCGTGGAAGAACTAGTGACGGTCGAGTGATATGCTACCAGTGCAATAGACCCGGTCATTATGCTGTTGCCTGTCGCTCAGGAAATCAGGGAAACGACAGAGGGAATCACTAAATCAGGGAGCGAGTGGTTCCGCTAGAATGAGCTCCCGACAACAGAGGATGAGCGTCTTGTGCCAAAAACATGAGCGCCGAGAATGGCATGACACATGGAGGAGATACAACCGAAATCCACGCCATGAGTATCGCCGTGGGGATTTTACCAACGCTATACCCAAGGAATTCCCTCGTCCCGAGGCCAGTACTGTTAGGACCGTGGGAGTATTGGAAATAAAAGGAAAATTAAATCAGAGGACAATGCCAATAATATTAGATACTGGGGCCTGTGTGAGTTGTGTTGATGAGAATCTGGTAGCCAACGTGAGAGACAGGATTAAAGCAGTACAAGGAATGAATGTTAAGACAGCCACCGATGAGCCGGTACAGATTTTGGGTAGAATAAAAAATTATCTTAGAAATCAGCCACTGTGTGATATTGTTCCCAGTGTTTGTGGCCAAAGGAGTGACTGTTGTATCCTGGGTAACGATTTCCACCTGAAGTTTGGTACAACAATAGATTTCTCGAGGAGAAGAGCCCAATTTATAATCGCCAACGGAAGAAAAATCTCAGTAGATTTCCTCAGCGCGGAAAAAAGACGCCAAGTATTTGCGTCCACCTCCAGACCCCTCGTGGTTTAAGCACATACAGTTTGAAGAAAGACAAAAGATACAGGCGAGAGTACTATGTGATGATTCTACTGAACTCCCTCCAAGAAGTCAGAGACTCCTGAAAATTAAGTACGAAGGTTTGTTGCCCACTTTAGGAGTTATGGAACCAAAGGAAGGAATATTTAGAGAAAAATCTGTTCTAGTGCCCTACGGATTGACTCACGCCGAGCCACCTAACCAAGTATTGGTGATGAATCTGGCAGATGATAAAAGGTGCCTACAAAGAGGCGAAGTGTTAGCGGAGGTATATGAAATCTGTGAACTGCGAGAAGAACCGACCAGCGAAGTCGAGGGAGCAAGACAAGAAAAGAGCGAGCTTGAGGAGGCGAACATAGATATTAATCCGCAATTATCCCCAGAGAAAAGAAAAACCCTACTTAAACTGCTGACAGAGTTTAGAGACCGCTTTGCCTGGAAGAAATCTCAAATAGGACGAACAAACGTGTGTGAACTGGCCATTCCGCTCACTGACGATACCCCAGTGCATCAACCTCCCTATAGGGTGTCGCATCGTGAGCGAGAGATTATCAGGGAGCAGGTGGATGAAATGCTAACGAAAGGAGTCATCCGGAAAAGTAACAGCGCTTACGCATCCCCAGTTGTACTCGTAAAGAAGAAGAACGACACATGGAGGTTCTGTGTAGATTACCGTAAATTGAACCTATGTATCCAAGATCTAGCGTATCCCTTACCATTAATTGGAGATATATTGACATACTTGAACGGATGTCAATGGTTCTGCACCCTCGACCTGAACTCTGGTTATTGGCAAATACCAATTAAGGAGGAGGATAAGCACAAAACTGCTTTTATAACGGCAGACGGCCTTTGGGAGTGGGAATGTACCCCCTTTGGACTCAAGACTAGCCCAGCGGTGTTCCAGAGATGTATGGACCAGGTACTAGCAGGGTTGAAATGGGGGAGCTGTCTAGTTTACCTTGATGACGTATTGGTCATGGCACCAGCATATGATGACATGCTGAGCAGATTAAGGCAGGTCTTGGAAAGGCTTAGATCAGCCTCTATGACTCTTAATCCAACCAAATGTTCGTTCGGGTATAGCGAAGTCAAGATCTTAGGACATACGGTAAACGCCCAAGGTATAAGTCCCAACCCTGACAAGATTCAAGTAGTAAAAGACTTTGAGGCTCCAAGACGACTAAGAGCTCTGCGATCCTTTATTGGTATGTGTAATTATTACAGATCTTTTGTGCCGAATTTCTCTAAGGTAGTTGGTCCTTTAGTCCATCTTACCAGGAAGGATGTAAGATTCCATTGGGGTCCTGAACAGGAGGCAGCCTTTGTAGATCTGAAGGAGCGCCTGACATCAGCTCCAATTCTGAGACATTTTGACCCAAAGTTGCCCATTGAGTTGCACACTGATGCGAGTGACCAAGGAGTAGGCGCAGCCCTTATGCAAAAGGATGGAGAGACAGTGCTTCCAGTAGCGTATGGTTCACGAAGGTTATCGGACGCCGAGAAGAAATACACTACAACTGAGAAAGAGTGCATCGCTGTGGTCTGGGCGGCGCAACATTTTAGGCAGTTCTTGTGGGGCCGAAAGTTTACTATAGTGGTGGACCACCACGCGCTATGTTGGTTAGACAAGAACAGAGACCTATCGGGCAGACTGGGCTGTTGGGCTCTCAAACTTATGGAATTTGACTACAAGATTAAACACAAGCAAGGGAGATTGCACGTGGTACCAGACTGTCTATCAAGGAATCACGGAGGGGTAGACGATCCGGAGGATCAGGACAAGACCAATGATATCCCAATGTTAGCAATTAACCTGAAAGATCTCACCAGTCTACAGAGAGAAGATCCCGATTGCAAGAGGATAATAGAAGCAGTTCAAGACCCCGACGGAGCAGCTAGCGCAGATCGACGGTTGGCTAAGAGCTTTATGGTTGAAGACGGGTTACTATATAAGAAGAATGTCGCACATGTAGGTCACAAGAAGTTACTAGTGATCCCAAAAAGTATCAGAGATGAGGTGTTATTTGAATGTCATGACAGTCCGTTATCTGGCGGCCATCTGGGGTTCAGTAAAACATTCTTCAAGATAAAAAGCAGATACTACTGGCCAAATATGGTTAAGGAAGTTGAACGATACGTAAAAACGTGCCCGGACTGCCAGAGTCGCAAGACACCCAAACGAGCAGCCGCAGGGCTCTTACAATCTATTCCCGTGGGACAGCCAATAGATACCATAGGAGTGGACTTCTTGGGACCGTTTCCGAGGTCAGCGAAAGGGAATGTGTATATAATAGTAGCAGTAGACTACGCCACAAAGTGGGCAGAGGCCGAGGCAACGAGAACCACGACTGCTGAAACAACAGCGAAGTTCCTAGTAAACAGGATAATCTGTAAGTTCGGATGCCCAAAGAAGATATTGTCAGTTAGGGGGACGAATTTCACATCCTCCTTGGTGAAAGAATTGTTAAAAGGATTTTGAATACAACCAGTATTTACAACTGCCTACCACCCCATGTGTAATGGATTGACAGAACATTTTAACGGTACTTTGGCCCAAATGCTGTCGAATTATGTCAGCACTAACCAAAGAGACTGGGATTTGTATGTAAGCCTTACTTGCTTTAGCTATAACACGTCTGTACAAGAGACAACTCGACACACACACCCTTTTTCCTTATATATGGTCGAGAAGCACGACTCCCCATAGACGTGTCCCTACGCCAACATGCGTCAGAGGACCCACAAGTCGAGGAAGTGCTGGAGAGAGTTCAGAAGTGCCGTGAAGACGTACAGAAGATAGTCAGCGGTACACAGAAGAAGCAGAAACAGAGGTTTGATAGGACCCATCGACATGTGGAATTTGAACCAGGGGAACAAGTAATGGTGTGGACTCCCATCCGCAAGAAGGGTAGGTCGACTAAGCTGCTACACAGATGGTATGGACCATACCAGGTCGAGGCTAAGCTATCGGACGTGAACTACGTGATAATAGTCACCAAAGGAAAGAAGCCTCCGTTCCAGGATACAATTCACGTTAGTCGGCTGAAGCGGTACTACCCTAGGACACTGTGAGAGGGTTATGGTAAACAAAACAAAGTGGACTAAAAGTAGTTGTAAATAATATTTAGTAAAAGGTAGATTAATAATTATTAATGTAGGACCATGTTCAATTTTTGGACTTTCCAATTTATTGTGAATTGTAGTGAGTGGTAGTAAAACCTTAACATTAGTGCACGAAATGAGGAACTCATGACGGTGTGCTTCACGACAATAAATAGCCGGTGAATGAACTATGAACGTGCCGTCAGCAAGATCAAAGTTCGAACGGAAGGGGAGAGTGTGACGACCTTGCTGAGGACAATTAGTTCGGTTAGTGTCGGTGTCGCGTGGACATAAGTGAACTGAAGACAACCTGAGTCCCATAATCGTGGTTCATTATATATATTCATGTACGTTTATTCTCAGAACTGATTTAATAATTTTCAAATAATTGCTATTTATCGTACAGTGTTTAACATTTTATTTCTTGTTTAATTGTGTTACTTGTGTGTGTACCTAAGTCCTGACAGAGACAGGAGCGAGGTGAGCGGCTATGGAATACCAGATAGCGGTTATGTATCTAGTTACGTGTAAGTGTATTTTGTTTGCAGTCGCAGTTACCGGGATGCACAGCGACACCCGGGTGCCGATATCTGTAACTACAGGGGTGTACTGGAAAGAGATACCCGAGATGGTGATGTACGAGTCATCAGTTCCTCTAGTGTATCAAAGTGTGTTGCCAGAGGTCGATATGGCTCATTTGTCACTGCCACAGAATAATGGTTTTTGTAACAGAGTATTAAATGATCCTCAATGTATGTTGTTCGCATAGATTCTTCAGGCCGATAAAAGAATAGGACAGCAAGTGAAATGGCTGAACTCGAGCCTCAGTGGGAAATCCGATGTATATGTAGAGTCTAATAGTATGTCTGCTAGAGTCCAGAGGAGTTTAAGTGTGATAGGAGATTTCGCCCATTGGTGCTGTGGAGTAACGACTAAACGACAGTTAAAACCTTTATTCACTAATCAATATTTAATTTCAAAATTTGAAAATAGCTTAAGTGAGCAAGTAACTGAAGCCTTTTCAGAAATAGAGAATGTCAATTTAGGTATGAAGAATTACAGTGCAGAAGTAGAGAGGACCTTCGCACGTGTCGTGGATGTTGGCGTTAACATAACCAAGTTAATCGATCGATTTCAGAAGCAGGAATTCACAAACGAACAGAGAAATGATCACAAGAGTTTTAGTTTGTTACAGGTGAGCGCGCACCATACAGTACGTCAGTTACAATTGTTACAACTTGTTACACGCCTAGAGATATTGAGTCAATGTCGAGAGGGGAAGATCCCGAATTCTATAATAACTGTAGATAAGCTAAGAGAGGATTTAACAAAATTGACAGTTGCATTAAAAGCGGACAGCTATGACCTAGCGATACCAGTGGAGGAAGTGTCTAAATACCTTAAGTTAGAAATAGCTGATTGTGTAATTTCTGGTAACTCAATCTTAATAAATTTGCAGATTCCAATCAAGAAACTTACGTCCCAATGGAGATTGTATACCCCTTTAATAATACCTTTTGCGTGGAATAACAAGACTTGTACCATTACGCAGGAAACGTCATTTTTGGTTAACAGTGAAGACAGTATGGTAGTGATACAGGGAGCAGCCTTGCAGCACTGTCAGCCGAATATTAATCCACTATGCTATGTCCCTAGATACGCCGGTGATGCTGTGTCCGGATCACGTTGCCCTAGAAAAACATTTATGGGTGCGACCATACAAGAGCTGAGCTCATTATGTGTATTTTCATGTGTGTCAGGTGACGTGCCACTTATCACCCAGATAGACGACTTCACCTATGTACTAACCCATATTGTTGAGCATTTAGAGTTTGTGTGCAGATACACTTCGAACACTACAGTTAAGATAACAGAGCGTAAGAGCCTGGGTGCACTACACGTGAGAGTGCCGTGTGATTGTAGCTTAGTCGCTGACTCCCACATTTTGGTTTCAGAAAGCTATCCGTGTAGGCAGGAAGCGGATAAGTTAGCTGTGGCACACATACTTCCAGCTTCGTGGTCAAAATTAAAAACTTTGAAAATCACCTCTAAAAATAATCATGTTTCCAGCACTTTCGAGACACTAGACGAATGCTTAGACAACGAATGGCCTAGTCAGCTGCCGCACTGGAATTTATCTTTTTCAGAACATAGAAAGTTAGAGAGCCCGACGCTTAAAGTTTTGTCAGTGGAGAGGGACATGTATACATCACTGTCAGCCGTGCTGCACTCCATTTATTTTTGTTTACTAACCATAATTGTTGTGAGAAATCCCCATCTAGTAGGCTTAGGTATAGGAGCATTTGTGAGAGCAGAAAATGAAATATTCTCCCCGAATCAGGAACAATTTATTGTGGATTTATTTTGTGGCATTATAATAATATTGGTTCTGATTGGTTGTCGGTACGTCGTGGGATTATGGGTAAACTGGAGATCCAAGGTATCGAGACGAAAAGGCGACGACATAGCGATGACCGCCAAACGTGACGTCAGAGACGATGGCTTGCCAAAGAATTTACCTATCACGGAGGTCGATGGAAAGGAGCTGAGAATCACTCTTGAATGGTGGGACCAAGTTCGTGATCAGGTATAAAGGATACCAGGTAATCGTTGTAACCATAGGTAAACTTCGAGGTAAACTGTATAACTGTGAACGTTATAGTGTATGATTAATAAAATGTATAAAATATATTATTTCAGGAGATTATTGTTATCATGAATTCGTAAACATGTAAGTCCAGTGTGTGAATGAAAATGTGGGGAGTGTGAAAGTTTGAATGAAAAAAAAAACCGAGTGGCCACTCAGAGTGAATGTGAGTGAATATGAGTATTAGCTAATATAAGAGTTTATATTCCAAAACTGTTTATTATGATTGACTAGGTGAAATACATGTTCTGTTTTCAGCGGTACGTATACATACGCCAATATCAGCGTGAAATGGTTAGAAGTTGATTTTGACTAATAATAATTAAATTGTAAACTCATAATTATTCTGTAAATACAGGGGACCCTTGAAATAGTTTTAGAATTCCTAGATTAGGTTAAGACTTAATGTTTAAGAGGATTGGTACGTCGCAATGACATAATAATTTGTTAGTAAAATATAATTGCCTATTGTATTATAACACTGATGTAAAACATTTAATAATAATTTATTTTGTTCTTCCAGTTGTCATTAACGTAATTATGAATTAAGCGTTGACAAGTTAGTTTCTAAGATTGTAACACCGTATACGAAACCATGTGTTGTATATGGTTATGCTAACCAATGTTAAGAACTAAGTAATTACTTTTGTAATTTGTTTGTAATTTGGGGAATAAAAATAATCAAGTATTAACTTGTCAATGCATACAAAGTAACTTATAAGTTGTTCGGGTATAGTTAGCTATTAACATATTCTTGTGTGGTATTAAGGTAGTTATGTTAAAAGGTAGTTAGATGTATGTAAAGAATAAAATTTAAGAGATAAGAGCTTTGTTGAAAAACGAAGTCATTTCATGCTAAGTCTTAGAGCACCGGTGGGAAGTCCAGTAGCTCAGAGCCAGGCCGGTGACCCGAGAGGTCAGGTGACCAGAGAGGCCGGACGGCTACTGCTGACCACAGCTACTTTTGTCTCGTAGACACTGCCGCTGTGCACAACTTCAGTTACAAAACTTTGTACTACCTCTTGCACTGTAAAATATCTGTATCCTGTAGTACATGGTTACGCTTATAATGTCCTACTATAGTTTGTTTCACTTGTCTATGTTAATGAGTAGGAAGATGTCAAATATCTAGAATAGCCTTGTCGTGGACTTATAATTACAATTATTTAGTTTGGGTCCCTATAATAGTATCGACTTTGTAAGGTTATTATCTATAAAAAAAGTGTTTTTGCAATAGTAAGTATAGTATGGGTAGATAATAAGGATTAATGTACTAGTTAGTAATTTGGTAAATAGTTCTAATAATAATATTATCATGTTTGAATTGGAATATCGTCATTGTACTAGATCATAAGAAAGGGCAATATAGAGGATTAATATATTTTGTTTTGTATGACTCGCACAGAACAGCTGAATGGTTCCGGAATGTGTCATGAACTCATCTATTCATATACAATTATAATTTCTCGCTTCAAGTAGTTATAAAGACATGTAAAGTTGATTAATGTATTTTAATATAAAATGTCGAATATACCTACACGTAAGGATAGATGTATAATATAAGGGAATGGACACCACCGCGGGTATTTGAGTAAGTTTCTATGAACTAATGTTTCTGTTAAATAAATGCGATTACACCAATAGCAAACATTGCTAACTAGAGTAGGTAGATAGGCTCTCGAAGGACAACATGTTTTTGTAGAAGGCAAACCTTTGTGAGGAACGATTCATTGCCTGTTGCTGGAATAGCATTAAAATTAATAAACTTTCCCTGGAAATGTATTAGTGAAGCGGTACCGATGGGAGCGAACGACTGAGGCTCGTGATCGGGCCGTCCCAACGCCAGAGACTTTATGTGTGATCGGGCCGTCCCAACTTCAGAGACTTTATGTGTGATCGGGCCGTCCCAACGCCAGAGACTTTATGTGCCAGTGTAAATGACTGTCCCTGAGAAGTGGCTGCCGCAGTGTCTAAAGACAACTATTGACTGTTGGAGAACCCCGACCGCTAGCCACACTTTTAGCGATACGCGGCGAAACGTGAGGGTAGACGCCATGGTAACTTGTGCACGTGACCCAGCCGCCCAGCTGAACACAAAGAAGGGACCAGCTGCCAGGGCCTGGAAGAATGAAGAAGAAGAACTCCTAGATGGCATCCACCCCAACAACCACCCTTAATTTGGCTGGGGGTGTGTGACGTCGGGGCCCATGTTCCCGCCGTCTGGAAGTACTGGAGGGGGAGGTCAGCAAGGTGAGCGCCCGAGGCGGTGTGTACGTGAGAGGACTCCGGCGCGAGCGGACGTCCGAGCTCCCTGAGGGCCGATCTAGTGTAGGGCTTAGCCTAGTGATGGTCGTGACGCGTGGTGTCCGTGGGTTCGGAAGTGTTGTTCTTTAAGTTAATAAAGTTGCTGTAATCTGAGCTGCGTTTGGTTCCTGAGTACACCCCCTTCGCCCCAGCTGAGCAGGAGGCGTGACAATATTGTATAAGTGATTTTATGAGTACACGTGTTTTCCTACAGGATTAAAACATGAATTTGTTTAACTTATTATTTTATGTGCCAAATATTACTGTGTATTGAATACCATGTTAAATGAGTCAGTCATTGATAATTTTAAGTTTTCAAGTCATCCCTCTAAATGAAATATTTTGTTCAAATCTCGTGTTGGAGTTTCCCCAGTTTGTCAGTAGAGCTTATTTCAGAGCAGGCCACATACGTAGGATAACCACGGGTTCTAATATCCTTTACTTGTTTCAACGATTTATTTTTACTCACTGCCATATGAAAAAAGAGTTAGACTGAGAAGTGCAGTTTTTTTTTAATTGAAACTGATAACGTCAACATACGGGTAAGACTGTTTTACCTGTTCCACAAGTTAATATGGTAGTCTTAATGATACTAGGTTAAAGGTTTAACTTGCAGTCTTTTGTTATTACGTGTGTTATAGGAGGGGCGATGTTCAGTAGGAATATTGTAAGAGATCTAGAATGTAAAATTCATTACGGTTTAACATATTATAGAAACGTAACAAGATAGTTAAAAGTGTCTTCTGGTTCTAATACTGAATCGATAGATTGGTACCTAATCAAAGTTCTGCGGTTTATAACACGTTGAAACATTGCGTATACATTTATATTATTGAAATATTTTGGCATACTTCAGTCAACAGATATCAAACTATCAAATTAGCAGGCCTCTGCACAGGGTAGTGGAAAAGCTGAGCTTATGACTAGTTATGATCAATAACTTCATTACCTGAGGTTTACCAACATTTAGACAATTTAATCTTTTTTGTTCCAGTTATTTTCGTTCTTTTTTATTTCAAAAGTTCCTCTTATAATATTGGGTAATAGTTGGACATGTTCTCATGAACTTTTGTTTTGTCGAACAATATTGCATGTGTCTCTTGAAACTATATGCCGTGCTTATAACCAATTTTTCTATATCTTGACGTTTCGTGTATACAATGTGTTCACTCAATCATGAGGACATTACACGTTTTCTCTCCTCAATATACACATAGCCACAGCTACACTGGATTTTGTAGATTCCCTGACACACTGAGTGGAATCTTGTCCTTCACTGGTCTCAAAAATATCTTGAAATATTGAGCTGGCTTCAATACAGCTTTGGGAATGTATCTTTTTAATGACCTTCCTATTTTATTAGTTGTTTCTTGAATGATTTATGGGTTAATACGGGGCGTTCTTCGATTTGACATTGATCTACATACGTCGCATTTAGACATTTAGATGGGGGAGTTAATTTTGAAACTCACAAAAACCGATGCAAATTATGTTATTATTACTAATTCCACTTTACGGAGTTTGAAAATATTATAGAATTTAAAATTAAAAAGGTAGAGTTACTTATTTCTACCATGCATACAGGTACATTGTATTATTCACACGTGTTTAAAAAAGTTTGAAAGCCATAAACCCAAAGATACGTGTAATAGGAAGTGTTTTAATAGAATATATTTTTGTAACGTAGAGTTTTGTAATCATTTTTTAACATTTTCAATGCCCTCAATTAATAATTCTTATTGGCATATATTTATATTATTTACAAAAGAAATATTGTTCCTTTGTTTCGTATTTTAACATTGAAAAAGAAGAAATTGAGTTTAGTAATACCCGAATAAGAATGTTCAGCAAGAAAAGTTTTAAGAATGTCCTCGCATTTTCGTATCAGAACAACATCCCATTAGAGAAAATGTTTCAACTTACACTCGTTAGATTTGGACTTGTTTTAGTTCAACTCCAATCAAATCTCCAGTTAGAGAACATCGTTGTTGGGAACGTGTCTTCTGTCGCTCTGTACTTTTCATAATTAGAATATATTTACAGCTCTGCCTAAAATAAAGCTGTGTTTTCTAGACAATATATTCTATTTATAAATATATAAAATTTATTTGTAATTAATTTGTGTACATTTTTAAGTTCGATTCCGTTTTACTCCGGAAGTTATAATGAAGATGTTTCTTCACAGTGTGGATAAAAAATTTCACTCTTTTAATCGTGCTAACAATTTTATACTCACTGAGAACATTGAAATATTGTTCAATAGCATTTGTGAGTTTAAATATCTCGATACATTTAAAATCTTGTCACAACAATAACTATTAGGATAGTTTCAAAGAAATTTCATAGCTTGAAATGGATCCTAATTTAGTTTTAGATTTTTTTCCAAAATATGGAGGTACACTAGTTGAGTTAGGAAGAGTATGTAAACTGTTGATAGTTTAAATTAACATACTTGTATAAAAAAAGAGGACATCTTGACAATCAGTGTGTGATAACTCAACGTGATAAATGTTTAGTCTTTGGGAACCAAGCAATGTTTTCTTTATGAAAATAAACCGATGTAACGAAGACATTATTAGAATACCTGAGTGACGAGAAGGGTAGTACACAACTGGACAGACAGTTGAATGGATTGCCCTTTTATTGTTAGGGTAATTTTAACTTTTATTTATAAGTGAGTACTCCTCGTTGAACAAAATTTTCTACTGGTACTGGCTTAGACATTTGTCTCCTATACTTTCATTGATTCATAAAAAATATTCTTATTAAACGCTATGAACACAGTAAGGCCTGACACTATTGATCCAGTTTTAATGCAATTCATCTCAAAGTATAAAGGTAATTTTTCTAGATGTACTCTTATAAAATTAAAAAAAGATAATTAAATCATAATTAAAGGAATGAATAACGTAAATGAAGCATCTTCAACACGGACATTTTCCCGATTTCCTCGCATCATAGTGCAGCGGCTAATTATCCTCTAGATGATTATTCTCAGTTACGGATTGAATAACAACGTTGAGACCCGAGTACTGCAAACTACTTATTCCAGCTTGTTTTTGTTACGTGATGTTCAGGAAGCAGAAATTTTCATTTGTTATACAATAAAATATTTGCTTAGTTATTAAGATTAAACAGGAATTCTTAGAATCTATAAATGTACGGATTCGATTTTTACCATCCTTTTTAAGTACTTTGGTAGGCCAGGCTTCATTTATTACTGTTTTAATTTTTTGTTATTATTTGTCTATATACATTCGCGTTTTATTAAGGTAAATAACCCTTTCAGGTATTAATTAATAACCTTAATAAATAAAGTAAACCTAACTCAGCAAAAAGCTCTATATGGTGGTATCTATTTGACAACACAGTAGTTTCAACTATTGGAGTTTTTTTACTCCTGAAGAAAATGGTAGATTCTAAACCTCGAAACGTTCTATTGTGTTTTATTCTTGTAACATATCGTTATATAGTGAATATTTGAAATTCTTTCATGCTTTCAAATCATCCGCTTTCAATAAATAATAATGAGCAAAGTATATTTAAAGTAATGCAGTAGTCCCAACTATTTTAAATTATATCTCCTTTTATAAAAAAAAAACTAAATTTCGAGTGATGACAAAGAAAATACTGTTACCGATTTAATGAAATCGGTTCAGTTATTTCAATAATCATTGTAATCTTTGTATAAACATAATAAAAATCTCATTGGCTAAATTAAGCTACGTCTTTGATAAAAATTGTTTCAATACTCAACTTATTAAGTACTCTGCAGATTAATACACTGTGACAGAGGCGAGCGATAAAAAGCTGATAAAGCAAGTCTCAATATTGTCACCTCTGTATTCCGCAGCTCTTCTCTTAAAAGGGAATTCCGCATAGCGAATCCAGATAATTTGAGTTATAGCTTTATTTTATATACAAAAAAATATCATCGGTTGTTATATACAATATATATTAAAATTTTTATAAATGGCAATAGCCTTATTTAATTTCAATAAACATTGAATAATAATAATATAATAATAATAAAGGAGCAAGTACTTTTTAGACAGTTCTAAACTCAATTATGTTTGAAAATCTTCATATTAGTTCAAATTAAGTTCGTCAACATCTAAATGTTCAAAGTACTGAATTCATTGTGGTTTCCAGTTCTGTTTAATTCTCAGAATTTGTTGACGAATTTATGTTCACTTGGAAGTTTGTCAACTCATCAAAGGAAAAGTCAAACACTACACGGATCTCTTCGTAATGTTTGGAAGTGAAGAGTTCGCAAGGACTTCTCTCGAGGTTTTCACCTCAAATATTTTCTTATATTACTGGTTTAATTGAATTAAACAACACTTAACACTAATACTGTAATGATTATAAGAATGATATTGACCAATGATAAGAAGAGCAATAAATAAGAACTAATTTTATTATGATTATTTCTTTATATTTTGTTATTGGCAATGGATAATTTGAAAATAGAGCAGGATTTCTGGCATGTAGCGTCGTTACATGATACGGGCAAACAACATGTTTTTGAACTAAAATTCTGTCTTCAGATTCCGTTGCCAAAAAACGTAAGACATAAATTTACAAGTAAGACAGTAATTGTGGAAGGCTTGATTCAATACGAATTTTTGATTTTTAGCTCTATTTAATCTTCGCTTAGTGCAGCGTCTGAAATCTGATACTGTCAAATATCATAAAACTCGCAAAATTATGTTGAAAAACTTTTTTGTGTACATTGATGATGGATATTTTTCATTAAAATTTTTTTTGGAAAAGTGTGATGAAAATTAAAATTAACAAGTTGAGCGTGGCAATATAAAATAAAATCTTAAGTAACCCGCCTTCCAGTACACATAAAGCTATAAAGTATTTCTTAGTTCTCCAACAAATGAAACTACCTGGGCTAAAGGAAACAGAGGAAAATTTTAATGGCACCATTTTTTGCAGAAAACAATTGTGGGGCTTATGTCTACCCAAGTTTAACATATCTCTGCAGATTTATCCATAAACTAGGAACATTCTGGTAACGAAAAAATTAAACAAAAGTCCTACCTGTAAAAATTAAGAACTTAATAGTCCTAACTAAATCGTTCTGAGTGGTCAGAAACATGTGACATACATGTGGGACGACAAAAAGCTGGAAAGTGATCTTATTATCAAATATAGAAATTTATTTTGCTGATGTGGCAGTTAAATCATTTATATCATACTGCGATTACTCAATCAGATAACTTCATGACTTAAACTAAGTTAATTTAAAAGTCTTAGCAAATGTTTGTTTGTTGGTATGTTAGCAGACGTGTGGAGCTAAGATCATCCACATTTTCTCAGTTGAAACCCCAGGGAACACACACAGCAGAAATCAACTTTCTCTTGATCTTTTCAAACTTTCTGGAGTCACATCAGAGAGATAAACACTGACAGGAGACATTACGTTGTTATAAAACACCGCACTTGGCATATGCTGGTTGTAAAATCAAACTTCTTTAGATTAAATCTCGTCGCCGTTCACTTTCATATTTCCTTGAGGAATATTGTTTACAGTTTGATTAGATGTTGGAAATAAATCTATATCTTTAATGGACAAAATTATAATACTGTAGACTAACAATGATGTACAGATTCAAGTATTGAGCTTTGGATAGGAGCAACGTATGAGCATATTATTAAGAGAATTAGAATCATAAGACTTAGTCATAAATTAATCTCTACTTCTTGATCTAGGAAATATTTGCTTACAAATATAATTTCATAACTTTGCATTACTTTTCCATAGACGGGACTCATCCACTTATTTTATTAATCATATTCGGGAAAGGTCATTCAACTTTGTCCAAATATTAAGGTAATGTTGTAAGAAAATATAAATTATCTGGACGTGAATGAATGATTCACAGTTAAATGTATTTTAATCTTTAGTAAAAGAGCACTAGGTGTAGGCTTATGCATTCTAAAATAATTTATGCCATATATCATATCTTATTCTTAAAAGGTATCATAACGTATTCTTGAATGTATTGAACAATTTTTACATTGCTTTCATCTTTCTACTTTCTTTACTCAGTAAAACGCCTTTATTTTATCACTTTTGAATACACCGCTTTAAATAATAACTACAATTAAAATAAATACAATGTGATATCTTGAAAACAAAGATATACTGACGTATTACATCAACATTAATTAAATGTTATATTCAAATCGTTGTGAATATTCTTTTGATCTAAGCCTGCAAGTTTCCTCTAATCTATTTAAGTTCATCAGCGAGACATTTGTACTACAACCTGGAGCCAAAATATGAGAATTACTTCCTCCTTAACGTGTAGGAAAATTAATAAGGTTTCAATGTAGTGTACTGCGAATACCAGTCTCGCCTCCGCTCAGAGGGATCTCTCCCAAAATCCACGGCTCCTGAAGGAACAAGGAATGGTTGAAATGACAACACGATAGTCGAAAACTATAGTTTCGATTGGTATAATTCCAGCCGCGCCTTGCAAACAGATTCATGGTCAAATATTTTCAGATTATAGGTCGGTCGAAAAGAGACTATTTTGCTGTGTTTTTGACGCATATTAGCATTACGTTGGCTAAAGATTAAAGATCTTAAGATCGTATGCATACTTCATGATTTTCTATGGACGAAGGAAAAAGGTGGAGCTTTCTCCTGTGGAGCCAACGACGGTTAGAGTTCCTCAAAGCTTTTAAAATTCTGGAAGATGAGGTCTGGAATTGAAACTTACGTAATATTAGAATACAAAGTTGAAAATATTGCACGGATGGCAAGTAGCTCCTTATGTAAACATTTCAGTCCTTAGAATTATTTATCAATTTCGTAATTTTACGTTTTCAGTATTTTCAAAAAGCTATTTTAGATTTTACTTACATTGAAATAAATCTAATAAACATCATGTCATAGATTCGAACATAATTAAATACAACCGTCTCTCTACCATTGTTGCATTACGCCTTACATAATTGAGAAAATTAATCAAATGTCTAGTTAGAGAAGAAGATAGCAATTTCATAATATACTATGAAAACATAAGTTTAAAGATGCGGGCTTTTATAAAACGACAAAAACATATCAATAGCTGATCCTACTAGGTTCACTGTTATACTGTGAGGTAACAGTAGCTATGAAATAAAATTGTAGTTCGTAATAGAAAGCAATTTATTGATTTAAGATGTGACTTTACAGTGCAAAATATAAAATAATAAAGAAATTTGTTAACTTTTAATACTAAACAATACCTAAAACGAAACAAGATTTTATTCAGTAAATTGGACCCTTTTCGGAAGAAAAGTATATCAGGTTATCCAAATATTAAAATTAAATGACGCTAATAACTTATTAATTTTGAAAAGAGATTTAAAATATATTATTATAACTATTATTTATCGTAACAATATAATCATGTGGGTATTATGTAAATGTACTGACGCAACTAACCTCAAAGCAGGTGACGGCATGCGATTCTGTCTAAGAGATCAAAATTCCAAATATTAAAAATGATAGTAAATTACATAAAAGATACAACACAGTAATACTAGGTTATACATCACCCAGAGTTGTGTAGGGATCAGTGGTGATTCCTGAATTAGAGCTAAAGCGAAGGCAGCCACTAAATCAAGATCCGCCACTGTTTAAGAGTTGTTTCAGTGGCGTGTTCGGCTCCTGTTGTTGGTGTCGGGATTTACCACTTCTGCTCACGCCTCCATCTCCATTCCCGCTAATTAAAATCTCAATTCATCGCCTCTACTGTCCACAATAACAGAAAAATTTAGTGTAGTATTTTGTACCGGAATAATTTCTCTGGATTAAAATTTAATATGTGTATACCATGGTCTCAATTCCAAGATAACTAACTATTTATTATTATGTTGTACATAATTTTACACGTTATAATATAAGTATTTTAAAGACATTTGCTCTACAAAAGTTAATATTTTTGAATTGTGACTATACTATAATATAAACACCAAGCTTCAATGAAAATTTTATAATGAACTAGATGTTATGCAATAAGTGAATTCAACTCGATTTTCAGGGTGCTCTGTTGAAGAAAATGCATAATGCATGATATACACAAAACTAAGCGTCGAAGTTTTATTGTTAAACATTTTGAAATATTTTATGGGACGGAAATTTTTACCTTCATACTTGAACTGAAAAAACCATGATAGATGTCAATGACATCGGGCATGCAAGCCTTAGAATAATAGGAATACACAAAATTGCAGCCATAGCTAAAAGTGAAATCACATCTTTGCCATGAACTTTCTAAAAGTAAAAAAGAGGACATTGAAAAGTCTGAGTATAAGTATTAGTAAAGTTACGATTAACAATTTATGATTACAGGCAAATACAAAAGAGCTAATTATTGTCTCCACGTTAGTCTTTGCTAATATGTGTGTGAAAAATGAAAATCTCAATCGTCTTAATTTACAACATTAAGATATACTCTTGTTTTTAAACTTCTCACTATTAAGACTTACTCCCCAAAATTGCTCTCGTCTGGCTGGTTCATACCTTCCAGATGAACCTACACTTGGAACAGAAAAAAACCGATGTGTTACTTAAATCTGAGCAACCAGTTGGATGTACAGAAGTGCCACACACTAACCAAAAAAGTCGACTTTCTTTGGTGCAAGAATCAGTACTAAAGCCGGAGATCAACGTTGGAGCCTGGTGGGGCTCCCTAAGTGTTAAGGGCTGTTGCTAGCCTAGATATAAGGGCATGCCGCAGCCCTCCTCCTTTGACTGGAGAGGCTGGTTTAGAGCTGGCTTCCTAATCTTCCGGGGAGATATGACTTAGACTAATGCTCCCTCTTGGATCTCGACAGGAGGTGGCCTCTACCCCCAACCTTTCCAGAATATCCGATCATTTCGTAAGCAGATCAAAGTTCATTTTAGGAATAAGTTTAAGTGTTAAGCTTTCTTTCGGAAGAGAACAATTAATAAAACGTTGACACACAGAAATTTTACAATCCTCCAGATAATTATTACACTTTGAAAGGTTTGATCCTATTCATTTTATTTTTAACATTTCCACGTTCAACATTACATTTTTATGGCCATACGATCGTAAATTTCAAAGTAAAGTTTCAATTGTTATGGTTATTGAACATCCCGAAATAGGATTCCCTTTTGATTACTAAGGTTATATTTAACTCATTGTTATATTGCAGGGTTTGAGGTTATGTTTGCCAACTTTTGTGAATCAATACGCGGCCTCGATGTGACGTCTACTACATTAACTTTCAACTTGACAAAGCCATTAAAGGTGTAAACGGCGTGCGTGACTTATCTTCCCAAGTCGCTCAATACACTTGACCTTTTGTTGAAGACAGTTTCAAATACGTCAAAGAGTCTCACACCTTTATTTCTCCATTTGGAACGTGTTCTTTTTAGACTTAAAAATAAAAATATATACTCATTTCTAAAAGTATTAAAAGATGCTTATGTTCACCGCATGCGATATACCTTTATATACAATAACTATATAATATATATCTATAATTCTATATAATAAGCAATACAAATAATTTCGCTAATTATTTAAACTTTATACTTGATTTCTTCATCTTAGAACTGTGTCACTCGATCAATGGCTACTAAGACTGTGTACGTTAACTGTGCTAAGTGTCTAAGAGAATATGATTTCTAAAATAAATTACTTCTTATCTTTCAACGAATTTCACCATGAAATAAAATATAATATATGTAAGAGCTATCCATTTACTTTTGGATATGTTCTTTATCTCCAATATTTAATAATATAATTTGAATATTTAAGATTAGTATTTCATAATTTTACTGTATTATTTATTAAGTTACGTCAAAATATTTAATTATAATAGTTATTGTTATTCTTCACTGTATGGTTATATTTTATTTCCTTCCATTTGCGAGTTTGCATAATCTGGAAGGGAATAGGGAAGGACATAACTGGAAGGACATAAATGGAAAAAGTCTGATGACCTGAACAAATTGAATTCAATGAAATATTGCGGTATATATTTATGTGCAATAAAATCAGTATGTTGGCAGTATGTTTTTTAACCTTATAGCACATTGTAAGATGCCAATAAATGATTGGTAGGCTGTTTTGATTCTATGAGTAAATAAAAATTCAGCCTCAGTTCTTATATCTATCAATAGCTACTCAAAACAGCTTGTCCGGAACCTGATGATTCATTGAATCTTCAGTGTACTGCAGGAAGTGAGCGGTGGCTAACATGTACCTTAAACTTTTTACTAAATACCTATATAATATCCCGATCAAACCGCTTTCCTTAAAATGCTGTCCTCATATAATTAGTTATTTGTGTTAGTTAAGAATGTACAATTAACCACAGTGTAGAACATTCTAACTTGTGGCATTTAGGTTATTAATTAAAAAGGATCAGCAACTGGGTCACGAATGTCCTTCCCTCTATTAATTACCTCCCCTATTTACACAATATCCCTTGCTTTTCCACATTAATGATCCTGGCATTTATAGCTTTAGTAATTATTGATGCAAAAAACAATGTATATATCTGCGTGTGTGTGTGTGTGTCCTATATGCATGACAAAACAAGACATTTTTCCACTAATAACAGAATAGAGAATATATATATATATATATATATATATATATATATATATATATATATATATATATATAATTTCAACAAATATTGAATCGCAAAAAGTACTTGCTCCGCCGGGACTCGAACCCGGATCTCTCACTTGCCGGGTGAATGTGCTACCATTTTTTATATATTATATATATGTATATATATATATATATATATATATATTATTATTATTTTTATTATAAAAATAACTCAGATCACTTATTATATAGTTTTGTTTAACTAATTGTTAAACTTCTGATTGATACCCTTGATTTTGTTATATTTGCTCATAATATATTTATGATAGCAGAACCACTTGCGATGTTTCTTCATTAAGTATGTGTGCTCATGTGTACAACGTTTACAAGACTCTGGTTAGAATATTGTTAAAAATTTTAAATGAAGAAATAATTAAAATGTTTAATATCTTAATATTTATATTACTATCATGTTCAATAAATTATATTCATATAGCTTTCAATACTTGTTTGTTGCTATTGGCAAAAACATTATTAATGCGCTTTCATAATACAACAGTTTAATGAGCATGCATTAAGAATTAAACGTTTACAATATTATCCTAAATTCAGTTAAACAATTGTGTGGTATAATTACATATTATAGTAGTTGTACTGACATTAAATATCCAGTTGTCAATTAACAGAAAATGTTAATGCAAAAAATGTATAAATTGTGCGTGATTCAGTCACCTGGATGATACCATCAGAAGACATCCCTACAGTTGCCCAGGACATCTCTGCTCTGACCAGTCCTGCATCTGCGGGTTGGAGCATCAAAGATGGCGCGAGTAGCCAGGATGTTATCGGTGACGGCGGGTAGGAGGGTATTACTGGAGGTTATGTTCTGTGTCAGCTGTTCCAACAGGGCCAGCGGGTTGGTGTCCCCTTGCTGTAGCAGTCCGGGAGTCGAGCTGAAGCCGAGCTTCTGCAGCAGGGACACGAAGAGCTGGTGGAAGTTGGCGACATTATCCTCGGTAAAGTTGATCTCGTCGAAGGCATCGGCGAGAGTCGAGGTGACGGCCAAGTTAAGTAAAATCAGTACAGTGGAGAATACCATAGCGTTACGGCACTCGTGGAGACAAACCCTGTGACAAGTATATACACGTTACTTATATACCGTGACTGATAGTCAACTTGACAGCGTAACCGACATTGGTTGATAACTTACTCGGTTACTGCCTCGCGTTCCGAATTTATTTCATACTTCATGGTGATCGAGATGGCTTGTGACCTTCAACTTTTCATTTAACAAGTCATTTTTAAGCTTACTTACACCATACGCTTAATACTAAAGCGTCCTGCACTAAAGTAGTCTGATGACATTTGAGGCAGTGTTGCCATATCGCTGTTCCCGCTATGACGTGACCTTGATCACATACCGCCTGATGTCAATGATGTCATAAAAGAGGACTGATGAAATAAAGTGTACGTATTCTTGTTTACTTAACAGTTAATGATGTTTGTTTATTTTAAAATATGTTGAGACGGATCAGTAATTTTCTAATCAGATAAATCCGGCAACAGTGTTGGGCGTGGGATATAGAAGGGGATTCAGACGATCCATCGGACTATTTTCGTGCGGACTACTCTAATCATTAAACTACAGAATACGACTACAGCTCTAAACCAAACCGTGATAAGAAAGACTTGTTCCACATCTAACATAAAAAATACAAGATTTAACATAAAAATTATTGTATCTATAAACAATTTCATAAACTCAATTTAAGTTACAAGTCATAGAAACTATTAAAGTTACAAATAGAATGTAACCGTACGGAATTGCAGAGTTCACTGTTTGTTAAATTGCTGCATTCCAATTCTCAACACCAAAGTCAGTAATTGTTGTGAAATAATACATTACCTCCTTATGGAGTCAATTTCATTGATAACATGTATAATACCCGATAAATACATGGACACTCTTTCTATAATTTACGATGCACTGTACACACTGGTCCATTTATTTTTTTTATATGTTAATGTACAATATTTTCTGTTTCGTCCATAACACGGGTAGCTAATGCTTGGAAATATAATCAAATACGTATTAAATAATAATCAATCGTCCTAGTGGCAAAATACATTTTTGTGCGCTGTGTACAATAAGGTTTTATTTTAAATTTCTATACAATTGTTTCATCTTGTACAAATATTAACGTATATATTTGTAAATACGCAATTAATGATTCTAATTTAAACTTTTCAAAAGTATATTTAACTACAGCAATCAGCAAGATAATGAGCAATACTTGTATACATATTCTTTTATAGAATTTTTAATTGCCTGTTTACAAACACACACACACACACACACACACACACACACACACACACACACACACACACACACACACACACACACATATATCCCATAAATAATCTACTCCCTCAAATAGAAACTTTTTTTTTGTGGCTATTGTTTGCATATACGGTTTACATGAACGATTTCGAATTGAGCAATACAAATTTTTAAATGAAGTAGTAGGTATTGTTTTAAAACATTCACGCATATTCGGAAGAGTTTCATAAAAAAAAAATAAGGCACCAAACGCATCTTTTGCTCCAGCATCCTTTAATTAGAAGATGACAGAACAATAAATAGCCATGGCAATTATACGAGTAGTTTTATCATTTGCGGACAAGTATATCAAAAAATAAATGCCAAAACACGATCAATCAGAAAAATACCGAGCAAAGCGGTTTTCTGATATTACTATATTGATGGGAAGAATAAAAAAATATTTTCTTTTATTAACCGGTAGTTATTTTACATGTTACAACAATATTTGCAATAGAACTTTGTACATACAAGGTGGTAGTACACCAAACTACGTGTTGTCCTTAACTTTTCATTCACGAGTTTCCGGTGAGACAGACAGACCGGCAAGTCATAGAGAATTATGTCCCTGGGCAGACAAACGAGAATTTGTAGCAGCCTACTGAGTGGCAGGCTTCAATGGCGAACAGCCAGTTCCTATGGATGGACATAGACCTCTTTCTATCCTATGTAGAACTGATACTTCATGCAAAATTAACATAGTTGAATTGGTGCTCGATATAACGCATGGACAGATAGATGGACAGAATAAAATATACTCAGCCCATTGAGGGATTGGCTTCGGTAACGCCCACGAATAAATACTATATACTTTACTAATTTACTTTATGAATGAAAAATACTACTCAAACAATAAATAAATAAAATTAAAATTGATAGTTATAAAATATGTGTCGCATAACAGGCTTCGCTGAGGTGCCATGCAAACTTTCAAATGTATGCCTTATTTCATTAGGCTACATGTATTCCTCTGACACATGTCGTATACATTGTACTCAGTATCATTACTAATTTATTTACTCTCTGACTTTCCCGTTGCCATCATGGTTACCCAAAAGATCAATGAAAAATGTTCCTTACGTTCAGCCAAATCCCACGAAATAATATGCACATGATCAAACTAGACGTTACCTATATCAAAATGAAGCTTCATGTAAAATTTCAAGTCTGTAGGTTTTCAAAATATTGTTCAGACAGACAGACTGAGGGAATAATTATCGAGACTTAGCTAATTAGTAACTCCTTTTATAGTATGCGAGTATTAAATACAGATCTAATGATTAGCACAGAGAGATTAAAATGCCTCCACGTTCACATCGCCACGTCAACTAACGACTAATGAGACTCATCTGCAGTAATGATAGAATGAGATATAAAGATGAGAGCACTAATGAGCAAAGTCCTCGAGCTGTATTTACATCAGCTTAATGGTTATTATGAACCGTTAATGAGGTTAGACTAAGTACACTAAGTGCTCGGCTAGTTATAGAGTAGATCGTGTTTAGTAATTCAAGTAGTTGACGTCCCTATATCATCTGCTTTACATTGGTGTAACCTCCACCTCAGCACTTTGAGATATAATGAATGCAAGAAATAAAGAAGAAAAAAAGACATTTTATTCCATAAAACACAGCTTTACACTCAATCCACTTCATAAAAATATTAACTATTTTAAAAAACTAAAAATAATAATGTTAACATGTTAATGTTACAACAATGGAATAAAAGTGCAACTATGTGCAAGGATAGTTACCTCCTTAGCATCGCTGTGTGGAGGTTACCCTCAGGTTCATTGACATACGGCAACGGCGCTCAAAATACTTTAAAACTAAAAAATAAATTATTACATGAAGCAAAACAATAAGTATATACAAACTACCCTACATGACTTTGGCAACAATAATTACAAATAAAATTATCTGTAACATAATAATTGCAACATTATTTGAAAGAAAAAAAAATTTAAAAAATCTAGTATACACTATACAAAATCAAATTTTATTCTAGATTATTGTAAACATTCACTTGATACATAAAAATATTACCACTTCTTAATTGAAACAATGTACATAAAAATACAATCCTACTACTCTACATTTTTACTTTAAAGACAGTTTGACATCTTGTAACTGTAAAAGCAATTTTCTGAGCAGTTTTTAAAATGTAAAAAATATTTACCTGAGCAATTTCATTTCGAATTTTATTAAACATACTAGGTGCACAATATGAATAGAACCGCTTAAAAAGCTTCAAATTTTGGTCGAGGTGCCACTCTACGGTTATGGTAACTTAATCTTTACTGATTATGCTCTTGTATTAGCTGGACTGTAACCACCCCTTACAAAGAAAATTCCGAACACGCGATATATAAAAATCTACCTTAAAGAAAGAATATACAGTTGCTGAAATAATGGCAAAGAAGGTTCAAACCTTCCAGAACCAGTTATAATTCTAATTACTTTTTTCTGTGCTACTACAATTGGACTAATTGACGAAAAAAAAGTACCTCCCCAACAAGAAATACCACACTGTAGTTTACTGTGAATAATTGAATAATAAACTGTTCTCAATATAAACTGTGGACATATATTTATTAAAAAACAAAACTTCCTCAGAGCTGAATTTAAATATTTTTTTAATTGCTTATATTCACTTTCCGATTTAAATTTTCATCAAAATGTTTTATTTTATTTACTTGTTTAATCCTAACACAGTTATCGTAAACACTTATATTTTTTATAATGCAGTTTTTGCATTTGAAATAAATACCATCAAAATTTTGTGTACTGTATTTAAGAATAAAACGCATAAACTTGGTTTTTGTGCTCATCGCCATTTTCTTAACAGTAAACCATTGTTTCAACTAGTTTAAATCTTCCTGCATTTCATCTAATAATAATGTAGAATTTTTCGTTACATAACAAAGCGCAGTATCGTCTGCAAAACAAGTTAAGTTTCCAGAACACAAATTATTAATATACCCCAAAAATAATATAGGACCCAGCACAGATTTCGAATGTCTGTATGTCAACAAAAGCACATTATCTCAAGCAGGTGATACTCTTACTAAACTATTATTTTAGCAATAGCGAAGGTACCAGCTCAGGAACTTTTCGGAACGATTTATGGTTTATATCTGTGATTAAACTTTAATATACTGTACTACATCAGAAAAGCAATAAAACAAATTCACTACTCGATGTTAAGCAATTCGTAGAATAACTATTTGACATAAATGGGCTCATAATGACCCCGCACGACGTTCCTATTTTCACCCTTAATATAAATGCTGTGTAATAACTGGACTTCGACGTAAATATCAGCTAACTTTATGAATGATTTATCCATCACACTCTTTGTCTTGAAGATAAAATTTGCATTTTCTTTATTACCTTACCTATTGTTATTTTCTCGTATCAGTATCAAAGTGTTTGTAATCAAATTTTGCAACGTTTATTAGGTTTTCTTATTTAATTATCTTATTAGTGTTTATGTTATTAATCTTTAATCTTTTAAAAAGTGCATAACATTTAAACGTAAGATGATAATCTAAACTCAAATTGTCCATATTTGAGACTACAAAAACAATAATTTACAAATTGTAATATGTTACCTTTACTGGTTTCTGAAACAATCTAAAACATAATACAGACACATATTGCACTGAGCATTTCTGACATATTTCAATTTTAAATTTGTTTTGTTTTCCTTGATCCAAAGAATGAATAAAAGAAAGATCTCCGAAGTGCTCGTGAAAACTCTAAATAGTAAGAATTGATTTGCTAACTCAATCAATTAAACGTAATATGACTAATATCAGCCTCGAATGAAAGTACGTTGATTCTAGTAACGAAGGCGTAGCCAAGGAGTCTGCCAGAGGATGTTGGAAAAATTAGTCAGTTATCTGGGAATCCTTCTAAGAGTGCGGGTCGCAAAGGGTCCGCCGTAACAGTACCCAGAGCGATTCTTCTGTGATTCCGGAAAGCACATTAGGATAATAATCATCTTGGAGTCATGTGAGATAAAACAGTAACAACTGTGTACCTAAGGAATCAGCAATACTTCAGTAACTAAACAATTATTGATAATTATTTAAAATCTTTTGTTTCAAAGTGGCAAAATCGAATTAATTATCCCTTGCAGTTGAATAAATCCTTCTTCAAATTGATCCAAAAAACTTGGGATGAAATATCTTATCATTAAATATATTCATAAATTATTCGTACTTCTTTTTAATTCAGTCTAAGTAATTTTATTTACATCTTTTTGATTCTTTAAACATTTATCAAATTAAACACTATGTTTTCAATAGTGTCAAATTAAATAGTTTTATGTTTTGTTTTGTCTAATTGCTGGGAGTATTAAAATTTAATCAGTAGAGACAACACTATTAGAAATTTATTTAATCTTTTACCCATTAGATTGTGGATTTTCTTATAGAAGGAAAAGAAAAACAGCAATAAATTAGATTAATTCAATATTAATACTGTCAATAAAATTAAAAACACAATTATTTTAAAGAGGGGATTATTTACAATAGATTTTAAATAATTTTGTAATATAAGAAATTCGAGTATTTTTCCAAGCCACTTTAAAAACGAAGATATTTAACTTTAATACGTATTTTAGTTCAGTAAATAATGAATTATTTAATTAATCTAATTAACGTCTTTCACTTTTTAAATAGTTCTATTTTCCCAAATATAATCTGTTTATTTCAATTTAATCTTAAGGAAATTGTTTACAATTTTTAGTTTTTGTTGTATGTTTAATTTTTTCCATGGATTTTTCACTTGTAGAAAGGGGTACATTCCAATCCTCAAAATGTATTTTTTTACATAATAGCAGAAGCATATGTCCACAAACCTCTTATCCTAGTTTATTTAATTACTCACATTAAAGATTTAAATCAATAGGTGGACCTTCATTAATATTTTTACAGTATATCGCGGAATGACTGCAAAAGTCAATTATGGTTATTGAATAAATTATTCAGTGTAAATAGTTGACCTTAGCTGAACAGTCCTGATAAAAATGCAAGATGTTTTACACAGTTTGTGAGGTAAACCGGTAAGTTCTTGTAAAGTTTCACTGCTAACATTAACAAAGAGATCCGTGTAGTGTTTGACTTGGACTTTTATGAGTTGACAAACTCCCAAGCAAAACCAACTTTGTCCCAAATTGTTGTTATGTGGACGGGTTTTGGAAGTGTTTGCAGCACGAATTTTAATTATATTGTAGGCAACTTTCAACAACTAGTAATCACTGAACAAAAGTAAACCTGTCATAATTTATTGCAAATTTTAAATTCATGGTAAACGAATTTTGTTTGCGTCAATTGTTTGCAACGAAATTCGTACACTGAATTTGGAACGACTGGGTCCTAAATATTAAACGAGGTCGTGAAACGTTAATTGGAAGGTAGGGCCCACGATATTAACACCAAAACATCGTGCCGGTTCGTCGAGGGAGCGGGCAGCCAGCTTTGATCATACAACTCCGACCACAGAAACTATAAGATGTCCTCGCCCTACGGAAGCCAGAAGAGAAGAGAGCAAGAAACCTAATACCAGATATCTAGAAAACCTGAAAACTAGATCCAATCAAACAGGCAGAATTCCACAGAAACATCTAGAAATAGAGATAAACCATCTGGAAAAAACAGACAGACGACTCGACCAGCTGTAGGGAAACAGCTCCCGGCCCGTCCAACTGCCAACAAAATAAAGTGGCAAACGCCACATTGTTATGATGATTTTTTAAATTATTAGTTTGTGCTTTTTGCGTTTAACAATTTTATTTTTCGTAGTTGAGCTGGTTTTATAAATAAATTGCAAATGCCGGAGGTCTAGAGGAGATATATTTACTATGAAACTGTAATATTCAAACGAAAAGTATACATAGAATTTAATACTCTTCTACATAAATTATGTATACATAAATATTTAGAATATATATATGTCCATATAAAAAATATAAGTTTAGTATGTCAGCTTTAAAGAATTTGAAAATAAGCCTCTATTTGCTATTTAAAGTTTATTTATTGAATATTTATTTGAGAAAAGATATACGAAAATACTTTATAATTAAAACAGTTTTATCAAAATATATGTAAAATAAATCATGTAATTTTTAAGAAAGGGTCTACGGATGTAGGAATTGTACACTTAGACACCAGGGTTTTCCTGATAATCGATTCTGATAAAAGGATTACAATAGGGTTAGTTTGAGTTTACAATGCATCTGTCTGGATTTGTGATTGTGAGTCAGAAGCCTATCAAAGGCGTCGGTCATAGTTAGCTGGTTAGAGGAAGGGGTCGGTACAAAAAACCTCCGCCTCGCGCATCTTGGCGTCTTTTTGAGTTTTTTACGGTTCAGTTGTGTTTTTCCATTTAAAAATGTCTGCACGATATTTTGCGTAAGTATCTCTTTTATGGTTGAATTACACTTTTTTATTTGAGAAATGTGTTGCCAATTAATTTTGGCTTTCTATTACAGGAATTCTTGTATTATTTTGATTCAAAGGGGAAATAATAAGATTTGGAATTCACTTAAAAGTTACCTCATGTTTTCAGGAGAGTACATGGCGTTGCAAGTATTGTTAAAGTACAGTTCTCAATTTTAATTGTAGCTCAAGCTTGCTTGCAATAGGTATTTATTATACAAACTGTCAGATCATTTTTTGTACATAAATACGTAATGTTTTTAGAATATATTTTTGGGTGAAACATAGTCAAATTACAGTTTAAACTTTGAATCTGTTCCAACAGTAACAGGTTGGTACACACGTGGTTCGAAGGATTTTTCAGCAATTTTTAATTCTTATTTATTTAGCTTCGTTTATAATAAATAAATTTACAGTTTGTTTTAAATTAAATTAAAAACTGTATTGTATTTTAATTTCATAAGAAATTTAAATATTTAGTTCGATTTTAATTTTGAAACAAGAAGTGATTTTTAATTTAATTTATTTTATTTTATATATTTATATTAATTATTTTTTTATTTGAAATATAAAAACTTTTTCTTGAGAAAACTTTTCCAAAAAAATTATTTTGTGTAAGCAATTCGGTATTAAATCTGAAGTTTCTAACTATAAATAATTTTTGTAACAATAAATTAAATAAAAAAACTTTCTTCACTGCCGATTTAATTTGAAGTTTTATTATTAATACATTATTTTTAAAGTGAATTGGTTAAATATTCTTCTGTATATCTACCCTAATGTATATATGTTAAATATTTAATACATTTTTAAAAACTGGTTTAAATTGTGCATTTAATTATACTAAAATGTTCAAAAATTTCGAATTTCACGCCTCTATTTTCATTTCATGTATATTTATTCTTAAAAAACAAACATACAGAAAGTCGGAAAAGCAAAATATAAAATAAAAGAACTGTACTTTATGACACACCTTACCTATTTTAACCTAACAAACCAAATAATGATGAACTTTGTTACAATGATTTGTGGACATACTATATATTTTCACTATAATTAATGCTGGATTACTGATGCTTTTAGACTTACAGCAGTTTTCATCATATATTAGGACATTTAAAATGAATGCGCTTGTTAAATGTTTTGTAGTCCGTTATAATACAGCAATTTTTGGAATATATATTAAGATATTCTACTGTATAACTGTTGAGTTTGATTTTTGTCTATGAAAAGTACTGGTAAAAACACTTTTAAAACATGCGTTATAAATAGATTCAGACTTTTTTAGTTAAAAGACGGTATTCGAAAGCACACGGAATTACAACTACGTGACGTAAAGTAAAATGAATTTAACAATTCAAAACCGTCCGCTGTGCTGAATGACGAATACAAAGAATCTTCGTCTCTTGAAACATTTTCATTTTCTGTCGTGACCTGCTTCTTACTAAAGCACACTTTTGCAGGTTTCAAGCATTTCATAGAAATGTTTGTTCCTTTCGTACCCTTAGAAAAATAGTTTTTAAAGTATATCGGAATCTCATGTATGAAATTTACGAATTGTATAATACTTTATTGTGTGCTAAATGTAAAACATAACTAACACTTCATGGCGCAGAATTAGCTAAAAAAAGGTCATTACTTCTAAACGTTCAAAACTCTAAAGTACGTTTCATTAGGTCAAAATACAATAAACTTGTTTTTAACTGCTTGAGTTTAACACCAGGTATTCCACCCTATTATGCTCTTTTATGGAGGAAAAATGTAGCGAAAATAATTTATGCCCATATATAATTTAAATATAGTTATCCATAATGGAAACTTTACTGGAGCTAGAACAATTCAATTATGAAAGTTTTACATCAAAGACAATAACATATTGAACGCTTCTCCACTAGACTTTTTGAATAGACCTGAAAATCTGTTAATAGAGATTTAATTGTCAGGCTTTGATGTGCTACTTCTAGTAGTCTGTTTCTAGCATCCCAAGATAAAAAGCTAAATTGGATGAGGATTTTATGTTCGGTTTCTTGCCAAGCAGCACTCGTCGGCGACATTGAAACGACGATGTTCAACTGTAACATGTGTCGGTTATTCTATGAACATCTTGGATCTGAATTAATTCTATTAGAGATTCAACAAAAAGATTTTGATCTGTAAACTGTTAAACTATTTTTAACGGTCAATTAGAAGATATTTTGGGAATATTATAAATTACTTATATTATAATTTAAACCTATATTAGTAAATAAAGCAATGGATATTAAAATATGGTAAATATATTGAATTTAAAAGCACGTAAAATAGATGAAAATGATTACTTTTTCGTACATGACCCATCTTGGCTTAAGGATAGGTGCCAGATTGTACAATTATAAGTATGGAAAATTAATCAAACTCGTTAATCACGATCTATAAACTGCTTCTAGTCCAAGCAGCGTCTCGATGCAACTGCTGAGTGCTAAGTTGTGCTGTAATATGTTAACACGTGTTTGTGTCTCTCATCACGGAAATGGAACCTCATAATATTGCGCAACGGTATGCCGTTTCTTTTTACGTTAAATTGAGTGAAAACGCAACGACAACTTACGGTAAACTTCAGAAGGTATTTGGAGAGGAGGTTATGTCAAGAGCTCAAGCTTTTCTTTGGCATAAATTGTTTAGTGAAGGCAGAACGAATGTTGAAGAAGAAGACCGCAGTGTATCACCAACAACCTTAAGGGTACATGTCAACTTGATCAGGGTGGATGAACTAGTCCGATCTGATCGAAGATTATCCGTGAAAATGAATGAAGAAGGACTGAACATCAATCGATAAACAGTTTTTATTTATCGTAAAATAGCTGAAGATGTTGGTATGAGAAAGAGTTGTGCAAAATGGTCCCCAAAAGTCTCATACCACAACAGCGAGAAACATGGGAAAATATTATAGCCCATCTGTTAGAGCAAACGGGAATCAATCCAGAATTTTTGAGCTGTGTTATCACTAGTGATGAAAGTTGGTTTTTTTTTTTAAGTATGATCCATAGACTAAACGCCAAAGAGTGCAATGATGCTCAAAGGGATCACCTAGATCAAACAAAATCTCGCATGTCAAAGTCTAAATTGAAATGCATGCTTGTGTGCTTCTTTGATTGCAAGGGAGTTGTTCATAAAGAGTGGGTGCCTTCTGGACAAACAGTTAACCAATATTACTACAAATACATTTTAGAAAGACTTTATAAAAGAGTTCTTCCGTGTCCATTCCAACATTGCTGATAATTGGATTCTGCATCACGATAATGTCCCACCCCATAATGCTCTGTCAGTAAAGCAATTTGTAACTTTAAACCCAATTTGAGTACTACCAAAGCCACCTTATTCACTCCGTGCGACTCTTTTCAATTTCTAAGACTCAAAACGACGGTCAAGGGATACCATTTTTAAACAACACAATATGTGCAAATAGTTGTGAAAAGGGTCTTGGAGGATATTACAGAAGATGAGTTCCAGAAATGTCACCATCAATGGCAGAAACGCAGGAAAAAGTGTGTGCAATCCGGAGGGAACTACTTCGAAGGAGACAACACTAAACTTGACTATAAATATAAGCAATTTTTTTCACGTTAGTCTCATTACTTTACTGCCGCACCTCGAATATATAAATCTCTCATCCATCAGTTGCTGTCTTGAGATACATGCATTCTTTCATTTGGAAGCACTGATTAATTTACTTTCACTAAATTATTTTTGCTAAATAAATCCCTCATGGGTACATACCGCAACTCTTCCTGCTCCTATAATTCACTGGTCGCTGCAATTTCATTTCACCCCATCTGGATGCACCCTTCGGGCATCAACAACCCAGGTCGAGCTTTATTGTTATTTAGCGCAAAAGTTTTAAGTAGATCTGGCATCTTCAAGATGCCATTATAAAAACTGGGCCATCTTTGGGTAAATGTGTACGGTGGAGTGATCAGAATCCACTGTAAAGACGGAAACACGTTACATTTATTATTTTTCTTCAACCTATCTCGATATTTGTATTTCGATGTATTAAATTAATAATGTAAAGTAAAATGCATTGCGCGTGAAATCAGGATTTACATAGTCTAAGGCACATTATCAATTTGTGACATAAAATAAAACGAGGCAGATACTGGGATCAAGATATTCCGGCAGATTTACTAACATAAACCTAGAGAGACCACTTAGGGTGGAAACCTCTCACAGATAATATCGGACTGGCCACCCCTGGCTGGTTTCCACCCCTTATCTGATACCGCATTTGTTACTTCCTGTCTCGATCTTATTTACAGCTACCTATAGCAATACAAACTGTTTCATTATCTCTTCTTTTGATTTGAAATATACCTCATTCAGACAAAATGTTAATTGAATGTCTTGTTTTCATCTTGAATAATAATGAAATATGAAATACTGTAACAGTTTGAAGATCAATTTGTAAACGCCTAATGGTATAAGTATGACTATAATTTCTGTCATTTAATAAATATCTTACAAATATTTTTAAGCTGAACTGTATTAAAATCTTACGATACATTGGTAATTCGTTTTAAACACACAAATACTTTTACAAACGTAGAGATTTTTTATTCATTTATGTTTGCTATGTATATACTATGCATATACTGGACATAAATGTATGAGAGTTAAAGATAATTCTATTATAAGATAATTTTAATTTACTTTCTGAGCCTTAGCGAAGTCTATCATTTAAGGAACGGTATTTTTTACTTCTCTATTTGTGTCTGCCCATCTGAATGCACGATAGTTTCATTTCTATTTATTCAACACAGAATTCGATGTGGGTACAGATTATCCCTGGGATTGGGATGAGATTTTCATTTTGCCATTTTAACCCACAATTTGCAATTTTAGAATATTGTAGAATATTCAAATAAACAATTGAACACAGTTGTTTGGCATGGTTACATCAGTACAATGTCTGGATACTGATATATATATATATATATATATATATATATATATAAACAAATATATATATATAAAAAAGATATATATATATATATATCGGACATTAGGACAATCGACTTGATAAACAGTTAAGCGATATAACCAATGAGGATGTGGAAAAGAGTTTTTAAATCGTTTTAAATGAAATCATAAAATGCACATATATAATATAGAAGTATTATTTCCTCTACAAATTTAATATGAAACCGTTAGAAAATTCGACAGTCATCATGTTCACAAGTCATTACTTTAAGAATAAATGTGAAAGAATCTGATAAAAAAAGTCAGTTAATCATAATATGTCATAAAATACACTTTTTGGTACTTGAAAAGGTTTACGAAAAACTACTTGAGGAAGCAATTTTATGTGCTTTATATGAGCAAATATCAACATTTTTATTTCTGTAGCGCAACCTATTACTCGCTGTACACACTAAATTTTACTCAAAAAAAAATGTTGTTATTAAAAGTTCACTCTAAACACCGCTGTTCTCTTTTGGATTCGATTCCCGGGAGATATAAATATTACAATACACAGATTTATAAATGTTTGTTTATAAATTTATGATTGTATAAACGTTTTCTCAAGTTCTCTTTAGTCAGTCAAACTCATTATAGATGAGATGAGATCTATTAGAATTTGCCCTCTCTGCACCTCACCTCCTATCGTTTCTCTATCAGGTTCTAACTTACCTCATTCTTCACTTAAAGTTTGTTGTTGTCAATGAATAATATGGGACTTCGTGTATTTATTATCGTTATATGTTACAAAAAGAACGTTATGTTTCTAAGGTTGAAATCTATTATCTTCTTCTGGTAAAACTCTTAAGACAAAAACTACTACCACAAAGACAAATATGTCTTAGCGATCCAACAATCCAAATTTAACGACAGAATATTTTATACGTATTAAATCATGTATATACCTGATTGATACAAAAACACCATTATTGGTAAAGATGTTCCCAAATGACGTCACTGTACAGAACTATAACAAACACAACACAAGTCGCTTTCACCTTCGTGGTACGTCTGGAATTAATAGAGAGGAGCTCAAGAAAATGTGTATGGTTGGGTAAAACACTGTATATACACTTAACTTCAATTTATCCAACCGTTAGATTAAAATCTGAAAATCCAGGTAAGGGGTTTAAATTTGTTTTAGCTTGGCCTGAACCAGATACAACTTCACAGAACTCTCACACTGTACAGACGGATATGTATTATCGGCAGTTTCAGTTTAATATTTGTCTATTGAATATTTCTTTCCACAGCGAGGCCGAAACAATTCCTTACTTTTTTTATTAATTAATATAAATTTATTTATTTATAAATGATTATATCTTCAATTTTATTCAAGTAATTTATATTATATAAAGCACAAATTTTTGTCACAATAAGAAAGAGAAACAGGTTATTTTGTAAACACATGAACAAAATACGGACGTAACATTTTTTACAGATAACATCAAGTGGGTAAGATAACACTTCCACCTCTCATCGCCTCGATTTCTTATTGTTGATCCTAGTTTGGTTAAACCAAGTATTGCTGTTTTTGCGAATACAGGATATTTAGAAATGAATATCGGGATTTTAAAATTTTCAAGTATTTATGATATAAAACTGAAATTATTCCCGTATTATGTGAAATTAAAGAGCAACTTAAATAGTTGTACGTACAGTGAAATTCAACCAATCGCGTACAGAGATATGCCAGTGAAGTGGTACACCATCTTGCCGCAGAATGAACTTCTCGGTTTCATTCTATATCAATTGAGGATTTAGTTATAGAGCATCATTATAAGAAATGCCAGTTACATTTCCTTCTCTAAAGAAGAACGGCTCATAAACTTTCCGCTCACAAAAAAATTCAATTTATTGGATTCTGGCTGTAAGTGAACCATCACGCGAGGAGGTTTTCTTAGCCCCAGATACGCACATTTTGAGTGTCCACCTGTCCATTGAGGTGAAATGTTGATTGGAAGTGATCGAGAAAATATTCATTTTCATGCAATTTCATGTTGTTTACAAAATTTTCACGTAAACCTATAGTCTGAAGGCTTTGGTTAGCCTGTCACAACTGAAGGATCGCAATCAACCTTTATATAGAACACATTGCACAGTTACTACTGATTTCGTCTTTACGAACTTCAGTATATAAAAAGTCTTTCGTTCACGAGTTACCATTTCTTCTACTAGCACTTCCTAACGAGGATGGCGGAGGAAAACATTGTGTCCGCATGCACACGCAAAACAAACAAAATTGTTGAGTTGTTATTGATTCTATGTATGTTATTATTTTAAGTTATATGCAAAAAAACTCAAAACTTTCTAAACCTTCATGTTTATTTACAAACACCTGGTATAATTGTTGCATACTAAATGAGTAAACGCGATGAAAATCGTGGCTAAGAATAGTTTTTGGAAATATTGGGAATATTCTCTTATATTCTCCTTTGCTAGTCTCTGTAATGAGACAAGATATTAATTTACCTAACCCGTAAAATAATCAATACACAAATATAAATTGAATTTCTAAGCATGTCTTTACACCTAGTTACATAATGTTACAGTCTTAACTCTGGCTATAGATGTATTTTACTTTTCTGGTTCTAGACCATCAGAACTCAACAAACTGGTTCTAACCATCAGAACTGGTTCTAATTTATCATATTGCAACAAGTCCAGTGACACCTTCGACATAAAAGTCTCTGTCAATAACATTATTAAGACATATTTTGGAAAGAAGCAAGTTCTGACAGTTCCTAACTTTTACGTTAAAGACCCTGTCTTGAAAAACATCCTACTTTTATCGAATACGGAAATCGTTTTCCGTTTTTACACGTTTCGCGCTTTAATCTACATATTTAACGATCAAACGTATGTTGTATCATATCAGAAATATTTTCTTGCTGAAAGCCAAAACAACGCGTCTCTAATCGAAACCAGTAATTAATTTACCAAATAAAAAACTGCCGGTCTAACTTTTACAGCTTTTTCCGTTATTTAATAATGTAGGATCATGTAGAGACTTTATTTAAATAAAATGGTAAATACAGTTTTAAAAGTAGATACATCTCTCGGAATGTAATAAAAAAGTAAATTTTATTTATATACTCAAATTACACATAGTTTTCGATTCATAGAGCTGTAGTTAAACTAGATTCCAAATTAGATGAAGTGTCATTAAGAACGACGAAACGTATATTGCAATATACTTTTGTAATCTACATTTCGTTCATAATACTGATGCTGTCACATGATTGTGTAGGTATAGGATGTAAACAATGTTGTGATTTTTCCATAAGTATCATGAATCAGGCTTAACACTTTTTGATGAAGTAACCTAAAAGTAAATCAAAGAAAAATATCAGGTTAAGAGAGAGCAAATAGAGACAGTAATGCAAACAGGTTGTTATACATTTAAACAGAACGAAATAAAATTATAGAACTGTCAAACTCATTGCATCTGTCTTGATCTGATAACTAAAGGGTTATCACAGGATTTTCACAATATATGGACACTTGAGAGTAATAGAGTATACAGGATGGGGTAATCGAGTACATTCAGTATTCACAAAACTAAAGAGTTACTTGGCAGCGTAGAGGAAAGATAAATATGAAGTTTCACTCACACATAAATAAACAGTTCTTGAAAACAATCACATTTAGAAATACAAAAGGATTGAGGGGGTTAAGGAGGGTTAAGGGGGACAAAAGTCATCATCTTGATAAAGAGACCGTCCTATATCCATTACACGACGCCCAGAAGAGAAGAAAGTGCAAGAGAGAATGCCGGTACGTTGGTGGTTTCTCCACACCAATAGGAGAAGAGAGTAAATTATACAATTGCAAATAATTTAACGAGATTAGTTATAAATATAAACTAGCTAAAAACAAATAATATGTTCTATTTGTGCAAAACTAACTGCCTCGTACAGTGCACAGGGTGTAATTGTTTTTGGGATTTGAAAAAGTAAATGTCAATTTTTTTAAATATATATTTTAAAGTTTAATCCTCAAAATTCTGTGAGACTATAAATTAAGTAGCCCGTTTATGATGGTCTGCTAACTTGTTAGAGCCAAAACTTAACTGAAAATTGTCTTAATTTTACTTATAAATTGGCGGAGGTTGCTAGCAGTGTTGAACGTGGAAATCTGTGAAATTAATTTTTTCGTTTCCCAGTTGTTGGTCTCAACTAAAAGTATATTTAGTTTAAATTATACAAAAGAATTGAGGGGTTTAAGGAGGACAAAAGTCATCATCTTGATAAAGAGAGACCGTTCTATATCCCTTACTATAACATTTTAATAAAATATATTTAGGTTAATGTAACAGTGTAAAGAAAATAATTTTGGCTTTAAAAGTCTAAGGAAATTTTATGTAGATATAAAAATAAGCCAATGTCAATTTTACGCAAGTACAACGTTTTACTGAAGTACTGACGTGTTTCTTTCCCTCGATGTTCCGGTAGCGAACTCTCTCATCAAGTTATTTCAAAATTTCCCTTGAACCCCTGTTAGATGCCTGTAAAACTCGTTATATTTGTGGTGGAATTTCTTTTGGTCCTGGATATATGGAGGTTTCCCTCCTTAGCTACTTCTCCCGACCCCGATTGCCAGTGCCTTTTTGGGAAGTTCTATCGGCGTCCTTCAACAACCCAATGAAAGCAATTAATTTTCCATCATATTAACCAATGACGTCTGTCACAAACGTCAGTTTTCGATCTATTAGTTTGACATTCACGTTATCTTAACTGGGGAGTCAGTGTTTATGTGTGTGACGAATGTACAGCAAATAAGGGCCACATGAAGTTGAATGCTTCCTGCTTTATTTTATTCACAATTATCTACTTTGTGACTCTGCAGGAGGTCTGATCAAGAACTGTAACAAGATGTCTCAGTATTCACTTTCTTGTATGGAAACAAATCCATGGGTTGAAAATATCAAGATCACTTTTGCAGTACGAAGACATTCGTACTTAAAATACGAAAAAAATTCAGGTCTGTGAAACTTCAAAGAATAAGCGGAAACTAATAGATTAAGTAGGCCAACGAATGTTTTATTCCTGTCTCTTGAGGATTTAAGTGTGAGCGTAATCAAATAACAAGACTTAAGTTTGCGGTTAATAGTTTATGGTGAATGTAAACAAGCAAGTGCAGAAGAACCGCCGTCTATTATTTTCGAAAATAGATTAAACACACTCGACAATAAACTAGGTATACAAGAAATATTTTGTATCCATTGAAACAACAAAAGGCTGATATGTTCGGTGTTGGTTTGAATGATTTAATAATTAAAAGTGTTATATGACAGCATTTTCAAACACCGCGTCGCTCTACTTGCAGGACGTAGATAAGCGCCACCAGGAACAGGATGTGATGGCCAGGATCAGGACCAGGACCATGACTTACTCTGGATGAGTTACTTTTATTACAAAGAAATTACTATTTATCTTCTTAATATCTCTTGTTACCCCAAGCAGTATATATCCTATTTTAGTGACTTTTTGTCACAGCAGAAAACACTAGAAACAGTTCATATGTCATAATTTTTTATTTTTATCGTTTTTTGTTTAGTAAAGATGATCATAATGAACAAATTGCAATTGTAATATTGGACTATAAACAGAAAATCTTGTGTTTTATGCTGTTTTTCATTCTTTCTGTACCGCAAGTGTACAGAAAGAACCGGGTTAGAGTGAATGACTAAGAAACACAGAAACTTATATAAGTTCTCGATGTGTTCATATATATTTGATAAAGATATAAAGATTTTCAGGAGAATTATATTCTAAATTTATACCTAACATAAAACTCTCTTTCAGTTCTGTAGTAGGTTAAATAATGACAATGAGTGGACATTAACGTATGCTATGTGACTAAGATTAAAACTCCTAACCAAATTAAGTTTAATTGCATAATTGCAATAATTTAATAAAACGGTATTGATCTATTTTGAATATCAATATGGTCTGTAATATTTGAGTTACTCTTTTAGTTTCTGAAACTCACAACAGAGCTCTCTTCAAGAGATTGTAAATTGCCAATTGATGGGATAAAGTTGTAAAAATGCCTAATTAGATTAAATTATCACTCATAAATATTTTAATGTTCTCACTGAAACTAATGTTAATTTAACTTCTGTTTCATGACACTATACAGTGAGTCGTTGTGGAGAATAATGCGTCAGCTAAACTTCTAAATCGAGAGGGCACCTTGCTGGAGTGAACCATTACCTGAATGTCCCTAGGCACATCGCCCTTGTAAATGTTAATTCAACAACAGAATTAATAAACCCTAGAACTTGTCACAGAATTTTACTTTTAATTTCTTTATTACAATACAAAATAATTTTTTGAAAGTTTACTGTATAGTACATTATCCCTGACAATAAAGTTTACTAATACATAAATAAATGTATTGCTTATAGATTTTGCGACATCTCCCCTCTCGCTCCTTCCTAATACACAACAATCTAAAGATAAGAACAGTTATCAGCAGTTTTGATTTTTAAGAGCACTTTTAGAAAATTTGTCTGCCAGTGCAGAAAGCCTAAAACTAATTTGAATTGCATCGCTACAAACTTGCTTTGAGATCGTTAGAGGAATTCACCCCAAGAAATCGATGGTCACCAGTGCCAATTTTGGTGGAGGTCAAAATAGGATGAAAATAAAAGGGTTAAAGTTAGAGTACTATTTTTCTAAGCTCATCACACTTTTAACGAACCGTTAGATACGCACCTATATACATGTCCGATCAGCATAAACTAACCGCATACCATATAAATAGACTATTTAAGGCCCTTAGCCACTTTTATACGAGTTACTTCTACTTTCTGCTTGTATCCAAGTTTTTTTAACGTTGTCAAGCAAAGGAAATCATATTATCTGAGATTAAAATTAAAGTTTCATATTTATATTGTGCCGTGCGAATATTTATCCCAGTGCTCTCGGACCGGTCGGCTAATGTTGGTTGGGAGAGTATTAGTTAGTAAGTAATGTTTAGTAAGATAAAGAGGTTTAGGACGTGGTCAGTTGCACAGAATTCTGTATTCTCGATTGTTTTCATCACGGCCACGGAAGTGACACGCTCGCTGGAACAACGGTACGCGATCAAGTTTTGTATGCGATTGGGAAGATTGTGCAGTGAAACTTAACCAAATTCTTAAAGAGTCCCTTATGAGGAGGAAATGCATTTCCGGATCTCCAATGTGGAAGTGTTCAACACACAATCTTCACGCCAAAACCCAAAAAAGCGAAGTCATGAGTGGAATCTCGCAACAAAATAATGCTGTGCGTTGTTCGTCTTCTTGACGTCTAGAAGGATTGATCTATTTTGATGTCCATACGACAAGGACAAACTGTCAAACAACAGGCTTTTTAATCTGGAGGGTTGGATCAAGAGACACTGAAAAACGCCGGGTCATACCACATATTCAACATACCACCACGATACAGTGGCCCACAGCCGACAACGGTATTCGGTCGTTACCCACTCACTAACTTTGACAAAGAACCAAGGACTGCCTGTTGGGGGCTTGCCAGGCCTCCTTACAGTAGCCGTTACTCGGCATTCCGAAATGGGTATTTTTTTGTTCCCGCCCGAACTAATAGAAGCTAAAGGGAAAGCAACTGGGTGTCAGTGGAGAGGGCATTCAAGCTTTGCACGTTAACGAGACGGTTTCTTGTTGTGTTAGGAGGTATCTCCCAAGTCGAGGAGTTCCAGGAATGCCTTCAAAGCATGGCAGTATCATCTCCACCAGGGGTAATGACGCATGAGGAGACTATTTTGAAGAATTTTAACTTTTTTTAACAAATCAGATGAGTAAGTATTATTTTTAGAAAGATGTGCATTACTTTCATAATGCACCCTGTATTCACTCCTGAGGTTTATGTTAATGCATTGTTTAACATGTTTAAACGCCCTCCCTCAAATTAAGTGAATTCTTATTTTCATATATTGATATTATATTTAAACTGGGTGAAGTAATTGCATGTTACCCTTTTGTTTTCAAATTTTAACAACGAAAAAGAAGAAATTAAGTTTTAGAATCTTCCCCGAGTCTAAGAACCGAGTAAAGTAACCCGAATAAGAATCTTCAGCAAGAAAAGTTTTAAGAATGTCCTCGCATTTTCGTATCATGAACAACATCCCATTAGAGAAAATGGTTTCATACTTACACTCGGTGGTTAGATTTGGGAGATTGTTTTAGTTCAACTTCCAATCAAATCTCCAGTTAGAGAACATCGTTGTTGGTACGTGTCTTCAGGTCGCTGAATACTTTATTCATAATTAGAATATATTGTCCAGCTCTGCCTAAAATAATGTTGTGTTTCTATATACAATGAATTATATTTAAGAATTATAAAAATTTATTTGGATTTCATTAGTTATACATTTATAAGTATACGTATCTTTTTCCATGAATTAAATGATTTTGTAATGTAAGATAGTTCTCCCACAGTGCGGATAATAAGTGTCACACCCTGAACAAAATCACTATTATGATAGTTTCGAAGACAATTTCATAGCTTGAAATGTGGTGCTAATTTAGTTGCAGTTTTAACAAAACGTCAGAGTACACCAGTTGATTAAAGATGTATGCAAACTGTGAAATAGTTCATCTCAACATACTTGTATTAAAAAAGAGGAAAACTTGACAATCGGTTTGTGATAACTCAACGTGATAAATTTCTTCGTCTTTGGGAAGCAATGTTTTCTATATGGAAATATACAGATTGTAACGAAGACAGTAAATTGGAAGACTTGAGTGACGAGACGTTAAGTACACAACTGGACAGATAGTTGAATGGATTGCCCTGTTTATTGTTTAGGGTCATTTCAAACTTATTTATTTATAACTGTGTACTTCTACGTTGTCAAACAACATTTCTACAAAGACTGGGCTCAGATTTTTTGCTCTTCCTTACATTCAATGGTTCATAAAAAATATTCTGATAACTATATTGAACAGATTAAGAATCTAACGCTATTGATCCAGTTTTAATGTTATGATAGACATCCACTGCCAATTCATTCCATAGTATAAATTTTAAATATTCCAAATAGGCTCCTTATAAAATCAAAGACAGAGATATTAACAAAGCAATAAATAAAGGAAATGAATCACTCAAATGAAGTATCTTTCAACAAGGACATTTTCCCCGATTTCCAGCGCATCACGGTGCAGCGACTAATTAGCCTCTAGTTACGATTATTCTCAGATAAGAAATAAATAAAAACGTTGAGAGCCGAGACAACACACAACTTATTTCCCCCCTTTTAAAAATTCATTGTTTGTTGTTAAACTGATGTTTTAGGAAGCAAAATATAATAATTTATTAAACAATAAAATGGTATACTTGGTTTTATAAGATGAAACAGGAATTCTTTAGAATTCTATAAAAGTACGAATGTGATGTTCACCATCCTTTTTTAGTACCCTTTAAGTACCAAACTGTTTAAACCCCCACCCCCCCCCCCCCCCACCCCCCCCCCCCCCCACCCCCCCCCCCCCCCACCCCCCCCCCCCCCCACCCCCCCCCCCCCCCACCCCCCCCCCCCCCCAAAAAAGGTTATGAGTAAAGCTGTTTAGAAAGCAGCCATGTATCAAAGTTAAAAAATTCAGTTACCTTGATCATATTAGAGTTGGTTTGATTTTTAACTGTTCTCATTCTTATTATGACATCATTGTTCTCACTCCACCAACAAGCACATGCAAACATTAAACCCAATATTCCAACATCAAGTACATATACAGAATAATGATAAGTTATCATAAGAACATTTCAGGTAGTATTCTGAGAGTCAGAATAAGACTTTTGTTATATGTGTCTGGAAATGCATCCCCTGGGAGTGACAGCCATTAAAATACAAAATAGTATTTTTTCAACACTATGTCCAAAGTAATACACTTACTGCCACAAACACGTGTAACTTGTTATGTAAGAAATGTTTTCATTCTAATATAATAAAAATGTTGAATGAAGATTTTTTAAGGGGTACTATATAATTCTGAGATGGGAAATTTTGAAAATTGGTCTTTAGCAAATAATTTTTCTGTAACATTCTCCTGTAGTGGTTCAGCCAACAAATATTAATTGTTAATTGAAAGGCATTAGCTGTCATATTTGTGTTTTTAAAGTGGTCACGTCATGTTTGCTTACACAATGATGGATTGCTTTAAAAAAGTACCTTTGGAATTATAATACAAATTTGAAAATTATTAAAATGTTTGAAATCTTTCTATTCAGGAACACTCTGTGCAAACCTTGTAAGAGTAGTCATAATCAGAAATTATTATTACTTTTACTGGATATTTAAAATCAGTAAGAGGATACAGTATACTTCTTACCTCCATACCTACATTTATGTATGTAGTTACTATAATCTTTCAATTCCTCTTCAAATTCATTAAGATATTGTCTTGAAATTATTGCTATTTCATCGCTAATTTCACCATTGTTTATAAATTTGGTTAGAGAAAACACGTCCTCAATTTTGATGCTAAGTGGATTACTACTGGTGTCAAGAGTTTCATCTGGTTGTACCAGTGGTGTGATTGGTTCATTGCTAAGGTACACTGAAGTCTTCATTATCAAATCATTATTGCTCTTACAAATATTTGTACTGATGTCATCTAATTTTGATTTCTTTAAATCGGGTTTTAGAATCCCTTCACATTTGTCTCCTCTTTTTAAACTATTAGAAGTATTGAAGAGTTTTGCCTGGTTGTACTAGTGGTGTGATTAGTTCATTGCTAAGGTACACTGAAGTCTTCATTATCGAATCATTATTGCTCTTACAAATATTTGTATTGATGTCATCTAATTTTGATTTCTTTAAATCGGGTTTTTGAATCCCTTCACATTTGTCTCCTCTTTTTAAAACTATTAGAGGTATGAAGAGTTTTGCCTGGTTGTACCAGTGGTGTGATTAGTTCATTGCTGAGGCACACTGAAGTCTTCATTATCGAATCATTATTGCTCTTACAAATATTTGTATTGATGTCATCTAATTTTGATTTCTTTAAATCGGGTTTTTGAACCCCTTCACATTTGTCTCCTCTTTTTAAACTATTAGAGGTATTATGAATTTTGCCTGGTTGTACCAGTGGTGTGATTGGTTCATTGCTAAGGTACACTGAAGTCTTCATTATCGAATCATTATTGCTCTTACAAATATTTGTATTGATGTCATCTAATTTTGATTTCTTTAAATCGGGTTTTTGAACCCCTTCACATTTGTCTCCTCTTTTTAAACTATTAGAGGTATTATGAATTTTGCCTGGTTGTACCAGTGGTGTGATTGGTTTATTGCTGAGGCACAATGAAGTCTTCTTTATCGAATCATTATTGCTCTTACAAATATTTGTATTGATGTCATCTAATTTTGATTTCTTTAAATCGGTTTTTTGAACCCCTTCACATTTGTCTCCTCTTTTTAAACTATTAGAGGTATTATGAATTTTGCCTGGTTGTACCAGTGGTGTGATTGGTTCATTGCTAAGGTACACTGAAGTCTTCATTATCGAATCATTATTGCTCTTACAAATATTTGTATTGATGTCATCTAATTTTGATTTCTTTAAATCGGGTTTTTGAACCCCTTCACATTTGTCTCCTCTTTTTAAACTATTAGAGGTATTATGAATTTTGCCTGGTTGTACCAGTGGTGTGATTGGTTTATTGCTGAGGCACAAAGAAGTCTTCTTTATCAAATCATTATTGCTCTTACAAATATTTGTATTGATGTCATCTAATTTTGATTTCTTTAAATCGGGTTTTTGAACCCCTTCACATTTGTCTCCTCTTTTTAAACTATTAGAGGTATTATGAATTTTGCCTGGTTGTACCAGTGGTGTGATTGGTTTATTGCTGAGGCACAATGAAGTCTTCTTTATCGAATCATTATTGCTCTTACAAATATTTGTATTGATGTCATCTAATTTTGATTTCTTTAAATCGGGTTTTTGAACCCCTTCACATTTGTCTCCTTTTTTTAAACTATTAGAGGTATTATGAATTTTGCCTGGTTGTACCAGTAGTGTGATTGGTTCATTGCTAAGGTACACTGAAGTCTTCATTATCGAATCATTATTGCTCTTACAAATATTTGTATTGATGTCATCTAATTTTGATTTCTTTAAATCGGGGTTTTGAACCCCTTCACATTTGTCTCCTCTTTTTAAACTATTAGAGGTATTATGAATTTTGCCTGGTTGTACCAGTGGTGTGATTGGTTTATTGCTGAGGCACACTGAAATCTTCTTTATCACATCATTAGTGCTCTTACAAATATTTGTATTGATGTCTTTAAAATTTGTTTTCTTTAAGTAAGTTTTTTTGATTCCTTCATAGTTTTCTCTTCTTTTTAAACTGTCATGGAAATGAGAGCTGTTTTCATAACTTTTATAAAATCTATTTTTCTTTGGTTTTATTTTTATATCACCATATAAATCCAGTGCTGCACCCTTCTTTAAATTTATCAGTTGATACTTCAACATTCCTTCTTGTTTTAATGTATCATAAATAAAATTGCTTGCTAATTCTTCTACTTTAGTAAAATGAGACTGCATTGTATTCTAATATTTCATTCAATTGATAGATTACAAATTAGTAGATTCCAAAAGATAGTTGCAGTGTGATTTGGACCTGTAACAAAATATAATTAAATTATAACATAAAGATTGGTAATCTTCTCAAGTCAATTAAGATCAACTCTTAAGCTTAAGATTAATGACTTTTTTTAGCAATTACGTGCTTATGACACACTACTCTTGCTGCACACTGTCACCTCACTCTCCAGTGTGTAAATGTACAATACCAGATACTGATATATAAAATCAATCTACCACACACCATATCATATCTCCATATCATATATAGGATATTCTGATGATATTCTCATTGAAATCTTTTTCAATGAGAATTTGGATCTGTCGTAACATCGTCTCAAGATTTGAAATTGGGTACCTGGAGAAGTAAAAAATGTTCCATGTTTAAAGTTGACTTTATAGATAATATGAATATTGGAAACAAAGTTATCAATTTTTTACATCTGAAAACACAGTGTAGATACCAACATTGTTAGAATTTCTAATACGAAAACTGGCGAAACACAATTTTTGGTGTGAAGAGAATTTTACACACTTTGTATACCGTATACATATTAAGAAACCAGAAGATAATAATGGAAAAGTTTTATATTTTGGTGTAAACCATCTCCAAGAAATAAAATATAATAAACGGGGCAATAAAAACAAAAACTTGAACACAGAAAAACATAGAAAAAGAATCAATGAGCTAAATTTCTTAGAATTAATTGTTAGCACGAATGAATTAGTTTTCTAAAATAAACTTTGTTAAAAAATCATTTTAAATTCAGGTTGCTCTGTCTTTTTATACTTAAATGCATACTACAGCTACCATATCATTCTTGTTATTAGAGAATGTATTGTGGAGCCAATGTATTCTTTAGGACATATCTTGCATTTAATTTGATAACTAGTATTCTTGTATGCACAGGATGTCTTCAAATATTATGTTGGATTTTTTGTAGCTCTACTTGTAAATGTTTTTGAAATGGAGCACATGCTGCATACTACACCTCTGAATTTTTGAAAGGATGTGATACGACTGTACTTGTTTTGTGTGCAGTTAATTTTGAGCGTACTAACATATATTTCAAAACTATAAAGGTTCTCTAAATCTTATTTTGGAATGTGTTTGAAAAGTTTTTTAGTTGAAACAGAGCTTTCCAATAATTAGTATACTATTCTAAAATATTGTTAATTTTATTAAGTCCTGAGTGGTATTTTGTTAAAATGTTTGGATCATTGTTGCAAAATTTGTATCAATTGATAGTGATTTAATGCTCAATTTATTGTTTTGAATTCTAGCGAGCATAGGCCCTTTTTGAAAATTCTGGTAATTCATCAACATATCACTAAGAAATATATTTTTTATTGTATAAATTTTAAGCTCTTTTTACTGAACTCTTTGGAATGGCTCTTCAATACGGTTTGAATGGTAAGTGTTATAATGTAAGTATTGAAGTGTGTTAGTGTTCTTGATGTTGTTTTTAATTTTTGATTTTCAATAAAAATACCTATATCCAGAAAACTCACAATTGAGTCAGATATCACCCTTGTAAACCTAAGGTTGCAGAAAGTGTACAGTGATTTTGTACATACCCATTACAATGTCCCATATCTTAAAGATATCATCATGTAACGTTTCTAGAATATTGGTTTGTATGACTGGGTTTTCTAGAAAATCATGTTCAACTTTTCCGTAAAGAGATTAGCATAAGAAGAAGCCATTCTCAGAATAGATATGCTTGAATCACAGTTATGTCATGGAGAAATTACTGTCAGATGGAAAAGGTTAAAAATTATGAGTCCCAAGTCAAATAACTTGAACATTCACATCACATAGAAGGATCTTTAGATTTCACGGAAAGATACAATAGGGATCAATGTAGAACTGCAAGAAATCGTAGGAAGGTACAATGTTGATTTCGGTCATCACCTAGAAAATATCAAAAGAACTAGAGAATCAGGAAGAAGACTAGGATTCATTAAAGGTCTCAAAAGGGACTAATTCTTAAAAGAAAAAAAAGATCCTTTCAGCTCTTTCTAAAAAGTTTGCTGTATGAATTCTGATTGGATTTGAACTTATGTTTAAAGGACAGACAATGAATGCCTCTAACATGTTTGATAAGTTTAAACATGTATAAACAAAAATTTTAGAAGAAGCCCCGTCATATTTTTCACGATGCTGTGCTTACACCTTAAATTTGTGTAGCACACATGCAATAGAAACTGGTAGTGAGATGAAGATCACTTTGTACAACATATTTTCAGTGGGCCCTGGGAGGTGGAAAATTTTTCAAAACAATGCAAAAATAAGAGCATTTTGTTTCAACAACGTGGAATGTTAGAGTTGAATGAATCAGTCGTTAGCAAAAGGTTACTGTGGTGTAATGTTGGTAATAAATGAATTCCTTGCATACCTTGCATTACCAGGTGAAGTTCATGCTGATATTAATGGATTGATTAAATGGACAAATCACCATAAACTCATTGTTTTAATAACAATTATGTACAACATTTTGAAGTTGAATAATTTAAGAAATAAGATCTCTTAAGTCCCAATCTTTAGCTGAACAAATTAATGCACTAATATTTGATAATAAACTAATGAAGAATGCGTGGGTTTAACTTAGAATCAAGAAAGGTTGAAGTGCCACTTCCTGATCCTAAGCTAAAAGTAACTAAGGAAATGAAAGAAGTTCCATGATGAAACTAATGAAGGTGAATACATTTTCACACCAGAACATCGGCACCGTCAGAAAGGTCTGTAAGGGGGCAACCAACAACAAAGGGGGGAAGACTGGAGGGAATATGTAAACCCTGTGAAAATTAAACAAATTAGGTTTAGAGAGTTTAAACTTTTTGCATTTAAGGAAATATTTAATTTTATTGTACTAGAGATCAAATTTGCCGATAATTGACTCCAATAACGATAAGTTACAATCTATGATTGCGGAATACTGCAGACACTCTTTACGGAACTTCCACAGTATAGGTTTGCCTATTTTCTGCATTGTATTTCCTTTTTCTCTCTAATATGTCCAATTCAATGGTATAAACAATGTGATAGTTCCCTGCTATGCTTTGCGACTCTATAGTGGGTCAGTGTCGTCTCAATACATAGTTTGATTTCTCACAGCTGCACTTAACTTTAATTTAAGTTTTGTTTGCTCACTCATATGGTGAAGAGAATTTGAAGAATCAGACTTGTTCTATGAACGATAAATTTGTAATAACGTTGAATGCTGAGGCGGTTTCATTTTAACAGAGTAAGTTTTTATTTAGTTTCTATTAACCAATTATAGTGGAGTTAAAATAAATAGATGAATACAGACATGTAAGATGCTGTGAATATTACAACCAGTGTTGTCGTGTGTGTGCTGTCTTAAATAAATAATTACAACTTTTAAACTTAACACAAGCAACAATAAATGTACGTTGTAAGATTATAATAAACACTTTGGATTAAAATTTACCTTAATATTTTGGTCTGTTGATATTTTTTTAATATAAATTTTGTTACTATAGTTTCAGTCCTCTATCATAAAAGTTTTATCCTTCTTCGAGTGAGGGGAATGTTAATAATTAGACAGGTTAAATCTTCTCGATTTATTTAATCATAAAGGATTAGGAAAATGATTCTTAATACTTGCTATCTCCCTTTGACTTAAAATTAAAGCTATTGTTACTGTAGCATATTGTAAGAGAACATTTAGTAGGCTACTGCTAATGAAAAAATCACTTAAGTTCAACCATACTTACTGAAGATAGGCTTAATCATTTGATGCTGTCAAGTATAAGCATAAGCTTACAGATAAATTGTTGTTTGATAAAGTAATTAAGTATCATGCTGCTATTAAGGCTAGGAGATGATTATTTAATTTCATAACATTGAAGAAATAAGTTTTATCTAATAAAATTGATGCATCTACACTAGATTAGGTAACTGATACCTTATAAAGATGATAGTTTAGAATTTGTGACATGAGTCATATTTTAATATATTTTGTGTCTTTTTTAGGGCCACAAGCCAAAACTCTGACTCGGCCCACAAAAAGTCTCTGGGCGGTCCTGAATGCAGCAAACTTTATTCATAGTCCATACATTACGTACAGAAAAGGCGTCAATGGAGAAAGAACAAATAAGTTAGAAAAGCCATTACAAAACAGTTTTAATTTCAAAATACACTGAAAATATAAGAGAAATCATGTTCAGTTGTTGGGTGGTTAAAAAATTGTTAATTCAGTGACTCCTTTCATTGTTGAGTATTCTTCGAGGATGTGTAGATTCATCCAATAATAAGATCTTCAGTTTCCTCTTCAAGATCTTCAGTCTATTAGTCTTCATCTATGCAGGGAATAAATTGAATATTTTTGCTCCTGAATAAGAGTGTTTTATTGTGAAAAAGGCTATTTTATGGGGTGGAATACTAAGTCATTTATTTGCCCTTATAATTTGAATGCCGTGTTTATCACGGAACATATTTGAAGAATAAACTTTAACTCAATCCATCTCTTATCCTCAACAGTTATTTCTTTGACTACATCTGAACAGTTTCTCACTAAGTCCAGGTGGTCTTTTCTGTTTTCAGATCGATAATTTTAGCTTTCTATCAACAGACACGGAACAAATATTTTTACCAACTTTTTTATCATGTAATGATACAATACAGAAGTGTAGTAAGAAAGATCATTACATTACAACGTACTCAAATAATGCAGTATGATAAATAAACATAAAGGACCTTTTTCACTGAGAGTGTATATCTCAGACAATCACTTGCGTGAAAGATGTAGCTGAATGCCAACTACTATCTGAAAACCCTGTATTTTAAGACCCATGTGCCTACAAACATGTTATATGATTCTCATAATATGAGGCTGATAAGTGTTTTTATTTGCTAGAAATCAAACATTATATCTAGGCCTAGTAAAAATTTTCAAACGGAATAACCGAATGCCTATAGTGTACGTAGTACAATTAATCCTAGATATATACTACATCGGTATGGTATCTAATGACAATATACATGTCTAGCAGTTTTTTTGCTCTACATTCACCATTAATGTGTTAAACTGACTTAATATGTATACATTTGCAACCACCATAAGGCACAGCATGAATGTGCACTTGTAAAAAGACCAAACAAAAGAATTATCTTTCAAAGGAGAGATAATCTTTATTGAGCAATTACTGCTGTAAAATATGTAATTCTGCCATAATAAAACTTATTTTGGGTAGGGTATGATAAGTGGACCCAGTTTTTTATATCGAAATTGGCAAACGATATTACTCAATCATAACCATCGATATAACCAATCAATACTGATTAATTATTTTGAACAATTAACTTAAATAATCTATATCAACAGCTGTAAACACTTTCAAATAATACTCGTAATGTAATATTTTAATTTTATATAAGTAACATTTGATTATTAAAAATGGCAGTCAATTTTATAAAACTACACGAGAGAAGAAGCTATAAGAAGCTTTGAAAGATGATAAGATATGTTTTTTGTGACTTCAACATGTTGGACTCATACAGAAAAACTCGTTATGTGGAATTTGTGGGAAAGAAACAACTGTAACTGTGAGAGGAGCAAATATGGTCGTCTTCAGTTTTCCTAATTTTGGTTATAATAATTTATTTGATCACTGTAAATATTAAATTCATATTTAAATTTAAAACATATGATTGTTATTGAGGACTATAGATACTTTTATATCGATTGATAATCTAGGATTTGAGATGTGAATATTAGGTATCGATGATTGCATTCTTCGATATAAAAAGCCGGGTCTACTTATCCTACCCTACCCCTTATTTTATTAGGTGTTAAGGTACTTTATTATATTGAAACAGAACTAGAACTAGCTAGATGCTGATGATGTTTATTTATTAATATAAAAGAATATTTTTAAAGTTCTTTGTGTTTTTTCAGTGCAATATTTTACACATATTATGATTTAATTATAGAGTTACAATGTAACCCTACTAGGCCGTATCACATTTTGAGCTTAAAATGAAAATGTAAAATAATATTGGTTTATGGTGTAGACCACATATATGGATGAGTAAACTATAAAAGAGGCTTTTAAAAATAAAATCGTGAAACAATACCTTGAATAAGATTTTAGGTAATAAATAATAAGTCCAGCAAAAAGATACAGCCTAAAGTTTTAACAGCACTGTATGGTAATTGAAGCACTCAACATTATAGGCTAAGTAAATGTATTGCACTATGTCTCACTAAAAACATACATTATATTGTTATATTTATTTCACATTTGCTAAAAAATATTATAGTACTAAAACTAATATACAGATTTATATGTTACGCATCTATAATCTCCGAAATGGCCACTTTACAATACTAGCTATAAGATGGAACGACAACGTTTATAACAGACGATGTGGAAACGGAAATTGAACATCGGAAGCCAGTGTTGCCAATAACAATTGTATTACTCAAAAGGCTAGAACCTTCTGAAGGTAATACATTTTAATCGTTTATTACATTTTCAGATTATATAGTAAAGAATGAAAATACAGAGTGTAAAGGCCATGTTAGAAGTCAGTTCCAAAATTTGATTAACACGCGATCTCGCGTTGTAGTACTCTCTCTCGCTCAAAGAATAGACAATAGACAAAAGACATCGACTTAAAATTACTATAATATAAGGAAAGATCTAACTTACTAACTCTACTCACTTATTATCCAACTACCGATATATCAGTAAATTTTAATTTAGCCCGAGTCACATGACATACATAAAAACTAAAACATCTTCATACAGATCAAACATTTAGAGGGGCTGAAAAGCCCCAAGAAGAACTATATTTTGTTATTCAACTTTTCTATATCACAGACAGAAGAAAATACACACACACGTGCCTCATCTTTGAAATAGATAAAAATTCAAAGAATCTTCATAATGATCAACCACCCAAATGGGGTTTAAATGGAGTTGCAACTGCTAGAAGAACTTTTGTTTTTCAGTTTGCCGACGTCCTAGAACGATGAAAGTTGAATTACACGTGCCTTATGCTCTCAACAGATAAAGTAATGATTTTCATAGAGATCAACCAAGCATAGGGCCTGAAATGGGGTTGCAAACTCAAGAAAAACTATATTAGTTTTTCTTACTGTCTTTGAGAGCTGAAAATGTACACACTATAGTGTTTTATGGTATCAAAATGAAAATACAAGATTTATCAAAGAGATCAACCACCAATGTGGGTTGAAATAGGGTCAAAATGCCCTACAAGAACAAAAATAATATTTTTGTTTTTTCAACTTCCCGATGTCCTAGAAAGATGTAATGTGATACGAACGTGCCTCTTAACTTAAAGAGATAAGCATTTCCATGAAGATCAATTACCCATAGTGGTTGAAATAGGGTTGCAATCACAGAAGAATTATATTTTTGTTTTTCAACTTCCCAATATCTTACAATTAATTATTAAATTTGACACCCATTTGTTCCATGCTCACAACAGAAGTATAAAAGGTTTTTCATGCAAATTAACCGCTCATGTGGATTGAAATGGAGTTGCAACACTTGGAATAATTATATTTTGTTTTCAACTTTTCAATTTCCTAGAAAGATTAAATCTGAAACGGAGTTTATATCCCTAGAAGAACTATATTGTTGACATGCTAACTTCCGATGTTCTATAAAGCTAACATCCGACCCAAAATTATCTTAAGGCTCCCATACACGGTCAATATTATTGTGCAATATATTGCGCAATGTGATTGAAGGAGCGGCCACACACAGTTCATTATATTTTGTGCAACCAGAGGGATTAGTTCATTGAGTAGAATTGTTTTTGAGTGTCAAAGGTTTTTGCGTGTTGTGAGTTGCTAGTTAGTTTAAATTATGTGTGATGTCGATGCTGCAGCATGTGTTGTGATCGCATTGCTATTGAAGAAAAAGAAGAGGAAAAAGCGGATATGGATGAAGGAGTGGTTAAAAAGAAGGAATGAATTTACCCATGAACGACTGTTGAATGAGCTTCGTATATGTGAACCAAATGATTTTAAGAACTTTGTAAGATTAAACGCAAAATCATTTGATGAGCTATTGCGATTGGTACAGCCTCATATAAAAAAGAAGAACACTACTATGAGAGATGCTATTCCCTCAAGCCAACGTTTATCAATAACTTGGCGCTATCTTGCTACAGGAAATTCTTTTGAAGACCTAAAATTCACAAGCGCTATTTTCCCACGAGCGATCGGAAGAATTGTTGAGTAAAGCTGTGATACTATTATACATAACTTACAGGATTATATAAAGGTAAGATCAATACATTTTTTGTTTGATCACAAACTTTATTTAGATTCGTATCAATGTCGTACTTGACAAAATGAACTAGACATAGACAATATTCTTAGAAAAAGTTATCTGCTAACAGTAATAATATTATTTTGCTGACAATTTTCCAAGTTACAAGGGTGTGAAATTAGCAAGGTAGGTTGACTCACTTGTTGACGCTGATGATTGAGAATCTGAGAAATGTTGCAATGTTGAATGTTGAAGGACCCGTTGTACAGGTTGATAATTTTGTGAACTCCCCATGTTACTCATAGTATGTTGTTGATCATAATATGCGGGACTAGCCAGTGAACCAGAGAACGGAGTAGAAGCACGGCTCATAGGTACATTAATTTGCACTGAATCACTGAAGGTACCCATCTGTCCCTCAAACAAAATATCATTTATTGTCTTTTTGGCAAACAGTTGCTGCTTACTGTCTATTTTCTTAAGTTCCACGGCAAGTTCTATGGCCCAAGCCATAGCTATCTTGTCATAATCATCGGCAGGTGTTTCGAGTCGTTTACGGGGTTTCGCCAATAACTCTTCGTTTGCGTTTAACATAGTCCTTTTGGGGGGTCCACCAGGTTTCGAAGGTGCGTGTTCGTTCTGAAAATATGTTCAAACGAATTTCAATAACGAGGATGAGGTTTCTTGGCAATATAACTTCATATGAAACATTAATAGTAGACATTAATAAAAAGACAAATAATTGTACACATAATTATGCATATGATAGTAATAAACACAGGCGTTGTATTTAATTAGATCCCTTGTATCTCGTCCTCATCTATCACGGTATTTACAGACTCCGTAGGCTCTTCTAAATCAGTCAATAATTTCATTTCGTCAAAGTACCACAACGTCGGCTCAACTACTTCGTCTAAACCAGCACCACTTCTTTTAGAGTGTTTTATTCATCTTAACTCTTTTCGGAAATTTGTTCGCAGAGAATTAATTTTCTTAACCAATGCCTTCCTGTGAGTTTCTGGAAATCTTTCGTTGTACTTCTGCAGTAGTTTCATCGTGCCGCTCGTTCTTCTTTGTCCTGTTGCTGTAGTCCTTGCACTTATTGTCCCACAATGCCGGTAACAAACCGTACATCTCTATAACTTCCAATAAAAACTTCCTTTCGTCAGTATTCGCCATCACTGCCAAACAATACAACTAGAGGGAAACAAAAGAAAACAAAACACAGCATGCACGCGCGGAGAACGGGCAGGATATTAGCACAAACTGCCCACACACGATACAATATTTTCAAGATTGTAGCCTACAATATATTTACAGACTTTTTGACTTCACTCAATATATTGCGCAAACAGTTTTTGACTTACAGTGTAGCTCACTCACGGTCAATATTATTGCTCGATCCGAAATATTGGACAATAATATTGACTGTGTATGGGAGCCTTTATGTTCATGCTCTCAACCGGCCAACGGCACCAGAAATACGTTAGATTAAGTAGATTATAATCGCTGGATTACAAATACTAGTCTTTTGTTTAGCGAAATAGACTTTTCTTACCAACATGTGGCTTTCTTGATCAGGACAGGTAAAAGTTTCTATAGCTCCGAAGTACCATAGATCGGAAGTAGATTATTATAAATGGATTTAGAATTTTTTCAGAAGTTGACTTTTCAGACTAACACATGTACATTTTCTTGATCGGGGCAATAATGAAAATCCTGCTAGGTTATAGAGAATAATTTAGACAGTAAGAAGATTAAAAGGGCAGAGGTAGACAATATTTGACTAAAGTAAGTGTAATGTTTTAGGAATGTTAAGAACACAAGAAATTAACGAACGTAATGAAAAGAGTAGATTTGTTTTTGTAAATTCAATTCATAAATGGACAATGTCAATGAGTTTCTCAGACCAAATAGAGATATATTGTTTTATAGTACCAACAAGGAACACATCCGTGGGGGACTGGCGTCCTCATCGGCATCAGCCACTTTCACAGATGGGTATCGAGGGTGGTGTAACCTACTCGTCTTATGCTGTAACTTCTAACCTTTCCCCCTCTTGCTTTGGCCCTGAAATCGAGAGTACTCCCCTATCCCTCCCTATACTGATGTCCCTCTCGCTCTAACCACAACCCTAGACTAAGGTGCTATGTGACCCGTGCTGAGAATCTCGTGGCAGTGATAGTATATTCAGTGTCTTCAACGGAACCTTCTTGGAGTGGGGGGTAATTCTGGGGGTAATTACACCTAGTCGTAATTACTCTTATCTTCCTATTCTTGTCACTGGACTGCAAACACCCGGTTCTCGTAGGAACAGAATGAAGAATGAATTAACAAAAAACAAAAACAAAACCGAAACTCAAAAGGTAAGTGAAACTCAACCAGAAAAACTACCGATTGAGTAACTAAGAGCGTCTGAAATGTCCCCAATGGAGGAAGACAGGATTATCTTGTCAGAAGGCGAAGTTCGGCCGGAAGAGCAAAAAAAGAAGCGGCTCTCGAGAGGCGATCTACGAAAGCGGAGGATTGAAGAGGCTCTCGCTAGAGGTGACATGATAATCCTCTAATTCCTTAAAGAATGGCAGAAGAGGTGGGAAAAGAAAAACCGAGCTCTGGTAAAACCACACAACGAAGACAGTTCTTCAAAAGGAAACTTGGATATTGTCGTAGTCCCAGAGCAAGGGAAAACTCCTTCCGAACCAGCCTAAAACAACAGACTCTAAGCTATGCAGGTGTGAAGAGGCCGCGATCGCAGCTGACACTTGAAGAACAAGCAAAGGGAGGGGTTAAAGGAGGAAGGGTCATGATGGAGGTGTCACTAAGAAGACACCCGAATAATATACCGAAAAGATCTCCGTGGAGAAGCTGGCTATCGTCCGACTCAAACACCGGGAAGTAAAGCTATCAATGGAGTAAGCCAAGAACCTGAAAAAAGTGCTGGGCATACGCGCCTTGATATTGGTCGGCTGTTTCAAAACAGAAACCAACGAGTGGCTGGAGAAGCAGCCCAGGAGCTGAGTCCTTTTGAGAATATTCAGCTGAAAATGGGCCAAGCTAAAAGCCTGGTCAAGACTTTAAAGGTGCCAACCTTCATCCTTAATGACATCGAGGTGGACAGCAAGAAAGAGCTGTTCGAAGCCCTAAAAACCAGAATTGCCTTGAAACAGACCAATGGACTGTTGTTGGGGGAAAAACTAGCTGTAGAAAAAAACTGTTAACGAAAACTCCCTGAAGAAGCTGAAGAATTTGGCGATGCGCCCATTTCTGGTTAGCGACAGGATTACCTTCAAGCTGCAGAGAGGTAACGATCAATAGAGGATGGCAGCGGTGCTCCAGATAAACCTTCACCACAGCAGAGCAGCTACGGCAACGCTCTGCAAGAAGATCTTGGCTGACGACATAGGCGTGCTCCTAATCCAAGAACCATGGACCGTTGGCAGCTGTGTGATGGGAATGAGCACCGCTAAAGGTAATTTGATATATGATTCTGGCAGTAACAACCCTAGGGCATGTATATATGTCAGTATCAAAATCAAATCACTAACAATGGCACAATTGTGTTGCAGAGATTCAGCCATGACAGAGATTCACTTGCATATAGATGATGGCAACATTAGAATCCTGTTTGCAGCGGTTTACCTTCCATACGATTCTCCAGAGCAATCGCCAGCTGTTGAGATGAGACGGATTGTGGTGTTCGGAACCTTTACGAGAAGGCACCTGGTTGTCAGTTATGATGCCCACCATACTGCTTGGGGGAGCAGTAACACCAACAATATGAGTGAATGCCTCTCGGATTTTATAGTAAATATAACTTAGTTATTATGAATCAAGGCTGAATTGGTACAAAGACGAGGTCTTAGTTATAACTCTGGCTAGCAACTATATAGCGACTTAAGTTTTAAATTGGAGTGTGCTAGATGAAGTATCTGCTTCAGATCATAGCTATATCTCCCTTGACATGATGCCGAACAAAATAAATGAAACCTACAGGGATACAAAAAATAAATATTGGGAGAAAACTGTTGTCAGATAGACAAAGAACATGCTTAGTAGTAGAAGGGGACATACTCATCAGGGGCAAGCATATGGTCACTTGCTTGGAAATGATGTAGAGTGCACTGTTCACTGTAGAGCGATGGTGTGATGAGGAAGGGACTTGCCATTTACAAGCAGGAGGAAACTGAAAATTACACAGTCAGTTCTATGTGGGAGCTAGGTACTGGTAAGCAGGGAGTTTAACTATCTAGGAGTCAAATTGGATGATAAACTCACCTGGAACAGTAATCTGGAATACATAATCAGCCGATCTTAGACTACATTGATGATGGTATGGGTAAGACGTGTATGGGTCATTCGTATGGGGGCCAAAGGTCCAACAGGCCGCAAAAAACCTGTCAAAGGTCCAATAGCGGTAGGCGTATTTGGGGACAATGGGCGCCATGAGAGGCACACCGATCGCTGCCATGGAAGCAGTGCTAAACCTCCTACCCCTTAACATATTTGTCATAGGATAGGCTAGGATGGCTGCACAGACTGCAGTGGAATGGGAACTGGAATCATCACCATGCTAGCAAACACTCCCTCCAAGATCTCTGACATCCCCAAACTGGACATTCTAGAGATTACATCTGACAGAATGTCAAAGGTAACGGACTGGGAAAAACTATTTCAAGTCAATATTATTTAAAGATGGTAACGATCAAACGATGAGCCCGTCTACATGAAGGCCTGGTACGCGGGCGGGTCGAAGACTCTGAATGGTACTGGGGCAGAAGTCTGGGAAGCCAGACCTAGAGCTAGCTTAAGCTTTAGCCTTGGCAAACTACAATTGTCTTTCAGGCTGAAGTTCCAGCCCTTGCAGAATGCGCGAGAATCAATGTGTAAAGAGGCTACAAAGACAAAACCATCTACATTAACCCGGACAGCAGGTCTGCTCTGCAGGCCTTGGCAAACCATGACTGTATTTCAAAGACAGTTAATGGGAAAGCCATAAGGTTATGAAATTGTTGTCGAAACCCAATAGAGTTATTCTAACATGGGTGTCTGGATATAGAGGAATCACAGGTAATGAAGAGTTTTCATGTAACTTAGCATTTAGATCAGTTGCCAAGTGGGTGTTTAATAAACACCGACAACTTTGGAGAAAAACTGAGGGAAGCGTACAAACAAAGCGAATGCCCAATGAACCATTCTTTGTTTGAAGGTTATTTTGAAGGATTGTGAAGGAAACAGGATTTCCCGGACTTTTGCCATCGTTCAGTGAAACAATAAATCAGTAACACTAAGTTTCGAGATCTGCAATCTGATCTCTTCTTCAGGTAATAACTAACCTAATACATAATTACAAACTAGGTTAAAATAAACAAATCATACCAAAGGCTTTGTGGCACGCCTACGTCAGGAATCACAACCACCATGTTGTTTGTCAACTTCACTAACTCTAAAAAAACATGCACTCAATAAAAAAACTATACATAACACTAATCATTAAAACTGAACTACAGAATACAGGTCACAATACGTCTGCATTCGTCTAGCAAGTAAAGGTACATACCAGTAAAGGTACGTCTGCATTCGTCTACAATGGACCATCAAGGAAAATTGCAGCAGATGCCTTTAGAATAAGCAGAACGGAGATCCATAAGATTACTGCTTTATTACAGGTCATTGGATATTCCGAAGCCACCTGAACACAATAGGTATTCAGGTTCCGGAAACACTGTGCAGGAAATGTGGTGAGGCTGACAAAACAGCCGAACACGTCATATTTGAATGTCCTGCATTACAAAACAAATGCTCAAGATTCCTTGATATTCTTAGGCATACGGAAGAGGGGTTAGAACCGGTAAGCATTGTTCAGAAGATCTCGTGGTTTTGTAAAGACCTGGGATTTGACACAGCTTAAACCTGGAAGAGGGTGCAAAAAAAGGCCGGATGGCTGAGAGGCAGCAATCAGGCCCAAGAAACCTGGCACTCTGTTAAAAAAAACAAGGAACACTCTACTATAGCGTGTGAAATAATATAATTGATTTGAAGTAAGCATACTTCTTCACGTGATAAAGCCAAAATAAGAATCAGTGGCAATTTTGTATTGTTTTTAAATCCATATATAATGACCACTGCAGCAATATGTATTTTAAATGTGTCTACTTCCGGCTCAAAATGTTATAGAGCTCCATCATTACAAGTCATAGTTTTAAGATATCACTGAAGAAAATGCTATTGAATAAACCACTGTATAATATTACAGATTTTTATGGTGAAATAGCTGCACTATTTCCTTAAGTTTATTTACATTTTAAGTTTCAAATTGACGACTGTCATGCATTTTGTAAGATGTCAACGACAATAAAGATTTCTGATTTCTGATTCTGAAGAGCCGTGCTTTAATACGGACTTAGTATTCCTCCACTATAACGGTTAAGTTCGGTAGAAGAAGTTTTATAACACTGTAAAACCTTTAGAAACCAGACAGAACAGTAAAATGGGTTAAACCCAGGTTTAAGAAGAGAGAGATACAGTCCTAGTTCAGCTCAGACCCGCGTTAGATTAGGAAACACAAATTCCGAGGTAAATTCAACACCAATTATCAACGGATTAACATACGTTAATCATCGCTAACATAAGATAAAAAAAAAATAAAGGGACTTAGTCATCAGGTGGTTTAAGATGATTGTCCTCACACCTAAGCGTTCCCTACAACGATAGTGCCTAGCACGGCCTGAGCGTGAAACTAAGGAACGCTGCTACGTCACGCGCCCAGCAGTTTAAATAAACTTAAATAACTTAAATAAATACCACTAGTATGCTTGAAATTATACCTAACTCGACTTGAGCTCGAAACTAAGGAACGCTGGTGGTAACGTACGCCAAGTAACTAAGCGGCCTTGAAAATATATGACATACAAAACGTAAACAAATCACGAACTCCTAACCAGCATTAAATTTGATCTTATTCATCCATTGATTTAAAAAAAAATCGAATTATATCCAGATATAAAATACTTTAACTAATGAGAGACAGTCTTAAAATATATTCCGAGATTTCCTCACTTCGAAGATTCTCAAAAATCTTAAAGCAACCTGTAAGCATGAGATGAATGATATATCAGTAATTCAAAGTCTGTCAACTCTAGAAAATGTTTTATCATCGACACACATTTTTATAAATACCCTATCTTGAATTATTACTGTTTATGTAACTCTCAGATGCCTAGTTTCCTGAGTATAGAAGACTTAAGCGTTTGCTTTTAAGTTCGCTCTCAACTGACCTATTTTGTCAGTACTGTTATCTTCCAAGACAAGTAATGCCCTGTACGATCTCTTGTAAAATGAGGCTATAACTATACTGGAAGTCCTGTCCCGTAACGGCTATTCGTTCGTCTGCTTGGTGGTTAGGTGTGTCTGTACTAATCTGAAGGGCCTAATTAAAGCACTATCTGAAGAATTAAATCTTCCATCTGTTGTTTTGCGGATGTGGTCCTTGCTCATGCAGTGTGGCCACGTGGAGTTATTTTTGAAACAAGTTTGAACATTTCTATTTCTATTTCATTTCAACATTTCACCAGTCCTCGGCGATCGAGTAATGGGATTTACATGTATTAAAATCTCGATAACAGTTTGAGATACATAACAAAATTTTATTTATTGGACAAATTTTAAGAAATGCTATACGCATATCGGAATTTTTTTTATAGGTAAATAAATAACGGAGATATGATTTTTTTTTTATTTCAAACAAACGCTGTATTGCGATTAAATAGTGTACCTTGCTGGCCAATGACCGCGGCAAAGATATGTATAAGATTAATTTTCGTACCACGTTTCAACTGTTTTGGGGCAGTTATCGTTTCCATAAACCGCGTCGTTTATACGCGTGGGTGCATGTGCACACACACATATTTGTGCAAAACACACACTCACACACAAACACCAAATTTCGCTTAGGGGTTTGGTGGTTTTGGGTTCTGGAGGTCATGTTCAGTGAAGTCATGTATAAATTGGTCGTGCTACTTTGAATATTACAATAGACAAGCTTCATGTTCACATAGTCCTACCATCTGTTGATGCATAGTAAAAAAAAACTGACCAAAAACATAACCTAAAACAATTTCTGAAACATTGTGGTTTGATATGTACTTAACTTTTTAGAATTCTTTATATCTTCTTGACCTTTTTATCTTTCTTTTGTCTTAAGTTTTATTTATCAAATGGGAAGACGAATTCCTGGTAAAAAACACAAAGGAGTCAAGGATCCAATAGCCCAGAAAGAATTAAGGGAGGAAGCGTAAGTAGGCAATTTTTGTTGAGCCATATAGGCTATTTAAAAATTTGAAATTGTGTATTTATTTATATTACATTGAGTATTAGTTTAATATATGGTATCAGTGAGGTTAGGCTGGTGCTGCCAATCGGTTTTTCAACTTTATTAATGTATTGTGCTTGTCCTCCAGTGCAAGATATAGTTTTACAGGGTACAATTGGGTGATATGGTTTTAGTACTCTAAATGGTTTTAATAAGCGGCCTCCAACACAATCGGATTATGGTTATCGAATGATTCGAATCATCAATGACCAGCCAAAAGACTGAAAGCAAATTGTCAGAACAAATAACTTAAATAGATATTTCAAAGAACAACATGGTTTTGCTAATTTTCAATCATAGAAATGGTAATTATCATATTAACGGCCGGGGCGGTAAAATACGAGTTTTGCGTTATTAACTTATTGGAATCGTCCTATAGAACAAAAAAGTATAAGGTTTGATGGGGTGGAAATGAGAAATAACAAAGTTCTAGAAAATAAAAAATAAAATCTTTTCAGTAATATCTCCATGTTCTACATCCACGTCTAGCGTCACGTGACCTTTTGTGGCCAATGATTGAACCTCGTGATGACGTCATTGGTTGCACCGCCATCTTTGCAAGTTACGTAAATGAAAAATAATACAGAAATGAGCAGAATTTTGATCAAAATTAATAATGTTTTTCTTAATTTCGAGAAAAAAATTAATTACGAGTGCCTCTGATGCTGCCCCGCGCTGATGTCAATAAAAGAAAAACATCCCTCGAGATAGTACCTATCAGTAAAATATGAAATTCTAGAGGGGCTGATCAAAAATATAAATTGAAATGTAATGCAAAGGCAATTATGTAAAGTTAAAAAACTAAATAAATCATGAAAAACTCAAATATATAGATGGATATTAACAGAGAACACTTACCATTAGTGTGTTGGCGGATATAGCTGAGCAGCAGCAACAAAAAAGTGGTCTATCACAACGAAACGACAAAGTCTCCCGGTTTAAGAACACCACTCGACCGCACAACGAACACATACACTCATTTAAAAAAATTCCATGTTCAATTAAAAAAGAGATAATTTCGTTTCGGTTAAAACGTAAACTCTTTACGTGCCATACGAAACACTCCGACACACACAATTCACTAGGGTTGGTTGAACTAGTGGATGGTTGATTCATCATTGTAAACGCACTCACTCAATCCGACCTACTGAACACGATATCTTGTGTAGAACTGACCCATGCCCCGGAGAACTCAGATAACAGATATGCTATCAGTCCCGGCCGCAGATAATATTCAAGTAAACAGATTATCCAGACACAGCACACAAACTGAACATTAAAACAGTAGGAACTTAACCACTTATCAATATACCCCCTAAAATCATGTTATTTGTCATTTGCACCCCCTAGTACTATATATATTTTTTGTTCAGGAGGGTGAGCAGAATACGTTGGTAACGTCAAATTCGTGATTTGCAGCCCCGGCCTTTAATCTTACTGGTACGATAGAAATTAATGTATAAATATTAATATATAATTACGCCAAAACATAACATTTACTTACTTTATGTATTTTCAAGGATAAACATAACTGCTTATGAAACAAAGAAGACATGTACGTAACTGATCTTGCTGCCATTAGTCAATAATGAAACACATGATTTTAATATTGAATTTATTTCCAAACACGAACTGAATCAAGTTTTAGGCTTTTAAAATCGTATTATAATGAAGCTATACTTTAATTTCTTTTTTTTTTGAAGGAGAGGTCGACCGATCTCTTTTCAAGCCTTATTCTGTCCGTCTTCATGGGCCACTGGCCTGTGCGAGGATCTTATCAAACAGAATAAAGTGGAGAGTTTATTCAGTAAGAGGTTGATTGTACTGATAAAAGTGCAATGGTCGCAGACAGGATTTGAACCTGCACTATCTCTAACTCAGACCCAAAGTCTAACGACTTGGACAGCTCGGCTAAACTTTATTTAAACGGCGTTTGAGCAATGTAGTACTTGCAGTTACTTTAGCCAATCTGAAATAGTATTTTTGCAGGTACTGATGATGTGAAAAGTACATTAATAAATAAAACAGCGAGTTTCTTTGATTTAAACTAAAATAGTACACAATTTTTCATTGTATTCATAATACCAAATTTAGACTGTTAAAAACAAGTCTTCTCAAGATCGTTTTTAGATGTTGTGTTTGTTTTTACTTTTCTAGTAGCGAAACGCTATTTGATTTGATTTTCACCTTTAATCCTAGTTTTCATCTTGTCAATAAAGAGCTGGACAATTTGGATTTAAAAGATCGAGGTCATTATCTTGTAATCATTTAGAACATTGCTCAGTGTTTATAAAAACATTTTGAGCATATACATCGCCATTGTTCTTATCGTTGCCACTAGCGTTCTCTTACATAAACGAAATAACAACAGCTGGTAATGATATCACCAGCTTTATATAGTCTAAATAAAGAAAACTGGCAATGATTATTTATGAATATCTTGTGTTGGTGACCGCTTATTATACTGTAGTCGTATAATTTTATTCTTATATTTGTTATTGTTTTTCTTGATATGGTTTTTAGCATTATCTGGCCTGCAGTGTTAAAAGTGACCACCATGACAATTGAATTAACTATTAGTTGAAAATATTGAATATAAATACATTTGACCTATAGATATTCATAATTAATAATTGCAAGCAGTTATTTAATAAAACAAAAATATTGTTTAAAAATAAGTTACTTAAAACAAAATAGAATAATTTTCATAGTGAGTAATGACATCAGCAAGAACAATGGTGATGAAGATGCACTTTTTGTGTAAAAATGTATTTTTAAACATTGAAGAATATTTCGGTACTTTGGGATTATACCGACCACACCCAGACATGAATCGTTATTTAACATTTTGCTTCTTGATTACTAGATTAGCGTAGAAGACTATTTCGTCAGTATAAAACAGGAATTGTCTTATCGCAAACCCCTCCCCATCCTCAGACAGAGGTCAAAGTCGAGCGTCTAGTAGATAACGTGATTGCAGAGCCTCGCCGCCCGTTCAGCTGGTGCATCGCTTTGTTGTACTTTCGTGTTTTACCTCTACATTTCTCCAAACACAAAAATTTAACAAAAACAAACATTTACCAAACTAAACTCTTTATTAAAAAAAACACTCAAAACTTGTTTTTATTCTTGATCACATTCCGCCACCCAAAATGCGAGTGCCTCCGGCCATCAGCGCGGGGCAGCACCGAAGGATGTCGACGAAAGAAAAACATCCCTCGAGATAGTACCTATCAGTAAAATATCAAATTCTAGAGGGGCTAATCAGAAATATAAATTGAATTGAAATGGAAAGGCAATTATGTACCGTGCAAATCACGTGATGCCGCGCGGCCTGCCGTAATCAGGATTCTCGAGAAAGATAAGATAACAGCGACAACAATACCGATCACAATACCTGGAAATGCTTGTAAGTTTGTAATTTTGTAATTGAAGAGTTGTTTTTTCGTTCTATCATGTTTGTTTCTATAAATTTCTATTTTTGTGTTCTTCATACTGGTGTGGTGGTCGGTATAATCCCAAAGTACCAATATTTCAAATGGCTACAAAATGATGATTTTGCTCCTTTAAACCCAAAGTGTCTAGTTTGTAGTAAGGAGTTGAAAACAAGAATTAAAACTGGAATAAAAATTTAGCGTTTCATTGCAAGAAAATTCAGATCAAATACGACATTTCAAAAAACACACTTTACTTTTTTATCCTCTAATTTAAGTTTGGTTTATTGAATGTGTTATCAATTATGTATTAGTTTAGTTGCAACCAAACCAACTATCACTTCCTAAATTAATAAATTAATGTAGTTTTGATGTCGTCAGTACATGCAGAAATATTGCAGATTGGCTTTCATTTTATAGAGGTTTGTTTTTTAACGTTATAAAGATATAACTAAAGTATTATTATCTTCTATAATATTAATGATCTATATTTCTTTTACATATAAAAAAATATAGCTTAAACTACAATACATATTAAAAGCCTATAACATAATTCGGTTATACATTATGGTCCAAAATAATTTAAACAAAGTAAAATCATGTTTATGGTATTTGAGTAATGGCTGCAATTACAATGGTGACGTGTACACATGTTATTTGTGTCACAAGGTATCAGATACATTTATCCTTAAAATTGTAAAAAGTAATTAAACATTACACTGTTTTGTTCGTTATATTTTCTAAATATGCATAGGCTAGCCTGAATCATTAATTTATTACATTTCAAGGTATAAAAACAACCGAACTATACTTTAATATGAAATACCTTTAACATAATTTGGTTTCACATTTTGATTTCAGTAGTTTTAGATAATCATGAATATCGAGGATTTGATTGTCGTGATGGCCGCTTATTATACTGCAGCCATTATCTGTATCCAATAACTTACCTGAATGTTCTATAGTCAGAACAGGTAACAACCATCCTGTGTTGTAGCCTTTGCTGTCTTATGGATAAACCGTGGTATTCATTACTCAACTTCAATAGGCTGGAGTATACTAAACGCTAACTCCACAATCGAATTAAGGAACTAAATTATCAATTCTTTGTTTGAAGTTTGTTTTTGACAATGGAAGGATTGTGAAGGCAACAGGTTTTGGTACTTTGGGAATATACTGACCACACGAGTATGAAGAACACAAAAATATAAATTTATAGAAACAAACATAATAGAACGAAAAAAAAATTTTTTTATTACAAAATTACAAACTTACAAGCATTTCCAGGTATTGTTGTCGCTGTTATCTTATCTTTCTCGAGAATCCTGATTACGGCAGGCCGCACGGCATCACATGATTATTTAAGTTTTTTGCACGGTACATAATTGCCTTTCCATTACAATTCAATTTATATTTCTTATCAGCCCCTCTAGAATTTGATATTTTACTGATAGGTACTATCTCGAGGGATGTTTTTCTTTTGTTGACCTTTGGTGCTGCCGAATCCCGCGCTGATGGCCGGAGGCACTCGCATTTTGGGTGGCGGAGTGTGATCAAGAATAAAAACAAGTTTTGAGTATTTTTTTCAATAAAGAGTTTAGTTTTTGTTTGGTAATGTTTGTTTTTGTTGAATTTTTGTGTTTGGAGAAATGTAGGGGTAAAACACGGAAGTACAACAAAGCGACGCACCAGCTGAATGGGCGACGAGACTCTGCAATCACGTTATCTACTAGACCGCTCGACTTTGACCTCTGTCTGAGGATGGGGGGGGTTTGCGATAAGACAATTCCTGTTTTATATTGACGAAATATTGTTCTACGCTAATCTAGTAATCAGTAGAAGCAAAATGTCAAATAACGATTCATGTCTGGGTGTGCTCGGTATAATCCCAAAGTACCCAGGTTTTTTTCCGGACATTTCCCATTGTTCAGCGATTCAATAAAACCAATAACACTATGTTTCGAGACCTGCAATATGATCTCTTCCTCAGGTGAATAACTAACCTAAAACATAACTACAATCTTTTATAATCAACACACAAAGTAAAATCATGTGTATGGTAGGCCTATTTTAGTAATGGCTGCAAGTACAATGGCAATGTATATGTTAGAACAGAATCTTTTGGTGAGTGTATAGTTTTTATTAAGTGTATGTTTTAGAGTTAGTGTGCATGGAATAGACACACAACATGGCTGTGGTGGTTCCTGACTTATGTGTGTCACAACACTCTGGTATGTTTTGTTTACTTTAACCTGGATTGTAGTTATATAGTCACCTGAGGAAGAGATCAGATTGCAGATCTCAAAACGTAGTGTTACTAGTTATATTATATCATTGAAAAATGGAAAATGTCACAAAAAATCCTGTTTCCTTCCCAAATTATCAATTAGAAATATCTAAACTATCAAATACAAAACATTTCAATTAAATAGTTATTTACAATTTCAATTATTGTCAGTTTTTTTAATGTATTGACAATAACCAACTTCATCCTTGGTTACACCAGAAACTTCAGATCTCCTCTGTTACTGGTTTTTCTCTTAAGGTCGTTGGTTTGACCTGTACTTAAGTATGCTTCACCCATATGGCGCCCTTACCAAATGGGCCATATCAACATGCTAGAAAAAAATCCATTTACGTTTTAGAAGAATGCTGGGATGTAGACTTCTGGGTATCTCGAGACCCCTGTCGCTGTTTTAGAGAGGCTGTAGGAGTTACAGTCCCCACTGTTGAGGCACAGGAGATCTGACCTCAGCTTACTCTAAACTGGTGAACGGTCTCATTGAATGCCCTATGTTGCTGTACGGTATTGCCTTCGCAGTCATTCAATGAGATCCAAATCTATCTTTTGGCAGGGATGTCTGTGTACAAACTATAGCTATAATAGCGGTCTATTGAGGTTGGTGAGGGAGAGAGCCTAGTTTTATCTGATATTGACTGCTTCGGTGTCTCTCTTGCCTAATTCAAGAAACAAGTTCGTGAAGTGTTATCCAATCCTTATGGCCTCTCTTTTTTAATGTAGTCAGCACTTGACCTGTATTATATTCAAAATTCAAATATACTTCTGTCACCATCAAAATTAATTATATTTTTGTTTTGTTCTTTTTTTAACCAGATCATTAAGTTGTGATAGGGATTTGTTATCTAATTATTTGTTATTTGTTACAGTACCTATCGTTCTGCTGTTTATTTTTTATATTGTTATAAGTTTATCTTGTTATTGTATTGTAATTAAAGGTGTTGAAAGGAAGTAAATGTAGTTAAAAATGAATTCAAACAAAGTAAAATCATTTGTATTGTACTTGAATAATGGCCACAAGTACAACGGCAATGAACATGTTATTTGTGCTATAAGCTGTCAGACACGTTTTCATTCAAAATAGTGTATACTACACAGGGTGTACATAAAGTCCTGCACTGGTATAATATTTTCTAAACGATAACAGATAAATGAACAAGATTTGGTACATCAATACTACACCTAAAAATCTACTTTTTGAAGGAACTATCAGTTTTCTGTAATATCATGGGGACGTCCCGCAAGGAGTCAGAAGGAAATCTTAAATAGGAGCATAGGTCAATATGCACATCATTTTAAAGGGCTTATCTAGCAGAGTTTAATGCCGCAAACCGCACTCAAAAAGATTGATCCAGTACAAAATGGCGGCTGTTCAAAGGTTTTACTTGGTTACATTTCATTAGTAGCCATAACCCCGGTAAAGCAAAACTGCAACCAAACGAATACTGCAGATAAATACTACATTGTGATTTTCAGTTGTACAGAAGTGAATTATGACGTAGGTTATCCTCAAGGGTTACAAATTTGGTCCTAATATATTGGTAACGGTGTTTAAATAGGCTCTTACGTCAATGACGTAGTGTGGGGGTGCTCCGTCCTGTTGAAACCAGATATTCTGGTAATGTTCTCCAAACATGTTTCGAAGTGCTGGTGTAATTTCATTTTCTAGCAAACGTTGGTATGATATTGCACTTAAATTTCCTTCAATAAAGAAAGGACCTACCAACTGGGTAGGGTACCTATCACACCAAGCCAGACATTCACCTTTAGTAGATACTGCGTATGTGCCTCCCGCATCCAGTGAGGATTTTCGCTACTCCAGTAACGGCAATTGTGCCTGTTTACGCTTCCATTCAGCATAAATGAACACTCGTCTGAAAACACAATATTTTTTGCATCAATTTCGTTGCAATCTATTTTGGCCATCATAGTTTCACAAAATTCTATACGTCGATCAAAATCATCTTCGTTGAGTTCGTGCACCAAATCAACTTTATAAGGCTTAAAATTAGACCCTTTCAGAATCTTTTTAACAGACGTAACAGAGATGTCATGAGTTTGTGTTGCTGAGCGTAGGGACTCTTGCGGATTCTCAATAAATTACTGCAATACATCTAGAGTTGCCTTCAGTTGTCGTAGTAGCGGGCCTTCCTGTCCTATGACGATCGGAAACACTTCTAGTTTCCATAAAGCGTTGAACAGTTCTCCCTACAGTTTTTCTAGAAATTGGCTGCCTCTCGTGAAAGTAGTCATGAAATAAATGGCATGCTTCCTCGTGTGATCGTCTGTTGTTTCCCCAACCAACCATCATAAGAAGTGTTATACGTTCACGTTCGTCAAGCGACATAGTGTAGTTGAAGAACTACAAGCAATACGACAAACTCTTTTGCACTAAAGTGCACTGATAGAAAGGTTGGACAGCACTACTAAAACAAGAAAACTAGCCTACTATGAATAGACTGGCTAATTGGAAAGTCCAAACTGCGACCCAAAGATAAGAGCTTTCTAATTGTTACTGTTATCAGGTTTTCCCCGTTATCAATATATTAGGACCAAATTTGTACCCCTTGAGGATAACCTACATCATAATTCACTTCTGTACAACTGACAATCACAATGTAGTATTTATCTGCAGTATTCGTTTGGTTGCAGTTTTGCTTTACCGGGGTTATGGCTACTAATGAAATGTAACCAAGTAAAACCTTTGAACAGCCGCCATTTTGTACTGGATCAATCTTTTTGAGTGCGGTTTGCGGCATTAAACTCTGCTAGATAAGCCCTTTAAAATGATGTGCATATTGACCTATGCTCCTATTTAAAAATTTCCTTCTGACTCCTTGCGGGACGTCCCCATGATATTACAGAAAACTGATAGTTCCTTCAAAAAGTAGATTTTTAGGTGTAGTATTGATGTACCAAATCTTGTTCATTTATCTGTTATCGTTTAGAAAATATTATACCAGTGCAGGACTTTATGTACACCCTGTATATATATTACATTAATTTATGTTCAATAAAGTAAAAAAGAGGAATAGAAAGAAAGACTAATTTGATGCACACTTTAAAACTAGCTGTTAAGGAAAGGGTTCCAACTGGTAAGTAATTGTGCAGAGAGTTGTGTGTGAACTTTGATTACCACCGTATTGCCTAAATATACATTTACAATACCTTTGTATTAATAAAAATACCTGTTGTAACAAAATGGCTACTATGTTATTTATAAACCTAGAGAGAAATTCATACATAGTTTTCCAAACTTTTTATGAACAATTGTTTGTATCTTGAAGGAGAGGATTAGACCAAACAGAGTACAGAGCAAAGTTGAACCAAAGAATCTGTAGTACACTCACATAATGTGCTGCACAAAGTGCGAGGGTAGTGCTGGCAGACTTGCTCGTGTCTTGCTGAGATGTAATGATTTCCTCACCCTTAGCTTACCAGCATGAATAAGCCATTCCACCAGTATAATTTTCTCCTCAGCTCACTCCAATTCGACTTGTTCTGATGTGTGGTGGTTTTTATTCCTGCTGTTGTTGGTCACAATTCACATGATTCCACATACGTGGACTAAAGCTGTTTGTCATCTGGTGTGTGTAGATTAACACTGGTGCTTATGTTGGTATATTTTGAGGTAGGCTATGTAAAAAATCCCTTGTTTTTTTTACTTAATGTTGTTTTGTACTTATAGTTTCTTTATGTGCTGTAGTTTTGAAGATAGTAATGAAAAAAATAACCTAACCCTTTTCCACAACTATATTTTTCTACACAATGATGTACCGTCTAAACAAATATTCAGCCTTCTGATGTAGCTATTTTTTAGGCTAAAACATTGCATCAATGCTCCACCAAAGGATATTGATGTTCAAGAAATACCAAAGAGTCTTGAGAGACTTATAAAACTGAAGCAGATGACCAAGGAAGGCATGTTCAATAAAGTAAAAAAGAAGAATAAAAAGAAAAATACTAATTTAATGGACACTTCAAAACTAGCTGTTAAGGAAAAGGTTCTACCTGGTAAGTAATTGTGCAAAAGGTTGTGTGATTGTTATAGTGTAGCCTAAATGTATTGACCAACAATGAATATATAATGTGGGACTGTTATTATAGTCTAGAATTTGGCCTGGACTATTATTATTAGTGTTTACATTTTACTCCTTAATACTCTTTTTTTCAACTTATTCTTCCAACAAAATTAGAAGTACAATTAAATAAGTAAATACATTTCAGTAGACATGGACAGAAGTATCCATAGAGATAAAATAAACACTCTGTATATAATTAACTAATTAAACCTTTTAACCCTGACGTCCTATATATAGGACCGTTGAGTTATTGCCAAAAGTACTGAGGTCCTATATGTAGGACGTCCTTCATCTCTGCTAAAAATACCGACATCCTTTATATAGGACCTTCACTTTTTTTTTATTTATTGGTATTTTAATTTTGCCTAAGTCTAACCAATTTTAAATCAGCTGTTAGGTAATGAAATTATAAACAAGGAAATAAATATAATTTGTAAGACTTGTCTTGGTAGCAGACTGCTTTGAAAGTTGCTTTGTCATCTGTCAGCTGTCTACATGACTCACCTGACTGTCCAGCTGGTGAAGAAACTAGATTGCAGTTTAGTTTTGTTTATGATGTGAGTTGGTTATGTAAACTGTAAACATAACCAGTAAATATTTTTTTTTTTTTTTTTTTTTTTTTACTTTAATTTATTTACAATCTGTTTATATACAACAAACAATAAGTAAATTTGATGATAAATCTTAAGGACATGGTTAATCAAAGTTCATTAACCTTAATTAACATAAACATTTAAGAGATTGTTCATCTTTAAAATCGATCAGCTAAGTTTAAGAAATCATGTCTTTTTAGCCGAAATTGATGGTCACTGTTGTCCAGCAGATTAATAGCCAAGTAGTTAGGATGAGAGTTTAATTTGTTTTGATACTTGATGCAGAACTTTGGAATTTCTTCAGTAACAAAAGGGATATTCGTGTCTCTGTGAATGACTTCATTACGAACATACCATGGGGCCTGTAATATCTTTCGGAGAACTTTAGATTGGAAACGCTGTATAATTTCAATATTTGATGTAGAAGCAACTCCCCACAGTTGAATTCCGTACGTCCAGATGGGCTTTAGAACAGTCTTGTACAACAACAGTTTGCTTTCTATTGATAAATGGGATTTGTTCCCAAAAAGCCAATTTAGTTTTGAAAATTTTGAATTTAATTGGAGCCTTTTGTTCCATATGTGTGGTTTCCAAGTCAGCTTCCTATCGAGATGTACACCCAGATACTTAGCTTCATTTCTTTGAGGAATTTGAATGTTGTTTAAAAAACACTGGTGGACAGGTGTCATGTTTCAACGTAAATGTGACGTGAACAGATTTAGTTTCATTCACTTTAATTCTCCAAGTTTTAAGCCAAACTGTGATAGAATTTAAGTTAGTTTGTAGAATTTGTGATGCTACAACATGGTTGGAGTGGGATGCCAGTACGGCAGTGTCATCGGCGAATGTTGCTGTCAAAGAATTTTGATTAGTTGGAATGTCTGCAGTGAAAATTAAGTACAGCACTGGTCCTAGTACACTTCCCTGAGGTACACCAGAGTTTATTTCATTCAGATCTGAAAGACAATCATCAAACTTGATTTGAAAATACCTTCGTTCTAAATAAGATTTTATAATGTTGTAAACAGTGTGAGGTAGATGACTTTTTATTTTAAATAGAAGCCCTTCATGCCACACTTTGTCAAAGGCTTGACTCACATCGAGAAATGCTGCAGAACAAAATTTTCTTGATTCCAAATCTTGCCTTATTATATTAGCTACTCTATGGACTTGTTCGATAGTGGAGTGGTGCACTCTGAAACCAAACTGATGATTGGGAATTAAATTGCATTCAGTTATAAAAACCTGAAGTCGTTTTAAAAATAACTTTTCGAATAATTTAGAAGGTATAGGTAGTAGACTGATTGGCCTGTAGGACATTACTTCGTTTTGAGGTTTTCCTGGCTTAGGAACAACAATAACTTGAGCCACCTTCCATTGTGATGGGAAGTATTCAAGCCTCAAAATAGCATTAAATACGAAGGTAAGAAAGAGTATGGCTTTCCTAGGAAGCTCTTGTAGTATCTTACCTGTTATTAACTCATAACCAGGGGCCTTTTTGGGATTAAGATTTTTAATCTCATCATATATTTCAGATGGTTTAAAGGAGCCAATAGGTAGTGAGAGTTGGTTAGGTGAATCAAGAAACTCCTTTACAACATGTCTATTATCAAAGTTGTTATCTACAGGGTATGGTTTGAAAACATTACTAAAATATGCAGCAAACAAATCAGTTTTCTCTCTGTTACTTTTCGCCCAAGAACCATCTGGTTTAGATATTGGAGGAATGGGCACTTGCGGTTTCTTTGTGCTTTTTGTTACTTTCCATAAAGAATAGTCTGTTGCTTCAGTTGGGGAGAGATTTGAAGTGAATTCTTGAAACCATATGTTTTTTAAGTTTTTAAGCAAAATCTTTAACTGTCTTGATGCTCTGTTAAACATTGTTTTATCTCTTACATTTCTAGAATTTTGCCATATTCTTCGTAAGCGACGTTTTTGAGCAATGTGCTGCTTAATATATATTGGGTAATTGATATTGCCACACGTTGTATTATTAAGTTCAGGCGTTGCACTCCAAGCAGATTTCTGAACAGTATAATTAAAAATTTCCACAGCGTTGTCTATTTCCTCTCTTGTTTTAAGTGATATATTAAGACTTAAACTGTCATTTAACGTTTCACGAAACTTCACCCAGTTTGTGCCTTTATTCGATAAGGACGCTGCCTTTTCTTTCAATACAAATGATGAACTTATTGATAGGATGACCGGAGAGTGATCGGACGACAAATCAAGAGATGAAACAGCCTCCATATAGTTAGGAGAAATACCTCCCGTAACAAAGAAATCAAGAAGATCTGGAATTTTGTTGGGATCTGAAGGCCAATAGGTTGGTTCCCCTGTAGATACGTAACTCAAGTGATTGTCATTCATGCAATTTAACAAATTTCTACCTCTAGGGTTAATCAACCTTGAACCCCACATGACATGTTTGGCATTAAAGTCACCACCTGCTACAAAACGAGGCCCTAAAGTTTCGAAAAATTCGTTGAATTGAAGTTTGGTAATATTGTGCCTCGGGGGGCAGTAAACACCAGAAAATGTAAGTGGTCCCATCCAGTCCTCAACCACTATGCTTGTAGCTTGAATATGATCTTCTTGAAATCTAGGTAATTCATAATGTTTTATTTGTTTTCTGATTAGCACAGCGCTACCTCCATGCGCCGTATTGTCAGGGTGGTTTGTAGAATAAAAAGTAAAATTTGGGATTTTGAAAAAATTTAAGTTTGTAAAGTGGGTCTCAGAAATTAAAATAATATCTATTTTGTGTATTGAAATAAAAAGTTGAATATCTTGGCCATGTCGGGCCAAGCCATTGGCATTCCAGAGTCCAATCCTATAAAATCTATTCATTTTAGTTTTGATATGACAGTTGTCAATAGGTTAATTAATGTACCTATTTGCTGGGCTTGTTGAGACATCATCATTTCGAACTTATTTAAAAATCCATCAATTATTTGATTCAGATTGTGATTTGCTTCTATATTTGATTGACCTGATGCCACTCTAGCATAAGATAAGGTTGGTGATACTGGTTGAGACTGATTACCTGTTGAATTTTGAGTACGAACAGATATAGGTCTATCTACTTCTCGATCTTGCACTGGAGGAGGAGTGTCTTTTTTTAACGCTGGTCTTAGAGGTGGAAAAGCCTTTTTCTTAATATCTTTGTAAATAGAGCAACCTTTATAGTTGGCTGGGTGCTCACCACCACATAATACACATTTGGGAGGAACATTTACAGATTTATTACAGCTGCTAGTATCATGATCTGAGCCGCATTTTACACAGCGGTTTTGGTACCAGCAGTAAGCCTTTGTGTGCCCATATCTTTGACACTTTTTGCACTGCACCACATCATTACGTTTGTAAGGGGGCTCAAGTACAATTTTGGCATTTAGTAGGAATTCAATTTTAAAAATGTCTTTGTTGTTTGATGCTGGCTCTAAGTCTACAAAAAAAATTGACAGTGGATCTTTAGATTTGCTACTTCTAAGGTTCGACACATTCCTAACTTTGTGGTTATAAGCTTCTATAGCTGTTTTAATTTCCTGGGGTTCCGTAGAGAAGTGCATATTCTTAAGCACTACTCTATAAGCTCTGTCACCCTTTATTTGGTATGTATGGAAGTTTACTTTCATGTTAGTTAAATGTTTGACTAATGCGCGGTAGGCTTCAATAGTATCAGTGTTAATTTTTACTTTATCTCTAGCTATGCATTTAAATGAATATGACTCTTTTTTAATTACTTGTTCAATGTTTACCATCATTTTACTTATGTTGACAATGTTGGGGACAAATATAGGTGGAGGCCTCACCTTCGTCCTACATTTGTCGTCATTCATCGTTTCTTCTTCAGAGCCTAGGTTGGCGTTACTCAGCATTTCAAATCTGTTGTGCAATTCAATAGGTCTAGCAGTTTTTGCAACGTACTCTGTAGGTCTACAAGGTTTCTTAACATCTGAAACGTTGGCTGTTGACAAATGTCTTTTGTTTCTAGTTGTTTCGATTTGCCACTCGTTTTGATTATTGACATCGTCATTAGAAATAGTTTTTCCTGAAATAATGTTCATTGTTTGCTTATTAGAACAATAATTGTGATCATTAGTTATGGTATCAAAATCCAAACAGTTTGAGTTGTTTGAAGGGGCAAATTTTAAGTTGTCCATTACCTTCTCACTTGAAAAACTACTAATAGTAAACAAACACTGAAAACAATTAAAGTTAACGGGTAAGGTTAGTTGTAGGAAAAGTACTGGAAAAAAAAGATTACGAAAAAAATCTAAACATTTTTATGTAAATTATGAACAAAAATGTTTTAAGAACTGTTTTATATAGTTTTAACCACTAATTGGGTAAAAAAAACTACATTTTAAATTAAAATAAAGGACACAACACTGAAACAGCACAGCTGGGGTTCACACGTATTATCCAAATTAGTACTACTTTGAGGAGAAAAATAATGATTAACCAGTAAATATGACTCATGACAATGTTAGTGATACAATTGAACATATAATCGCTAATTCAGACAACCTAGACCTACCTGCTATTCAAGAAAATGTAAATGATGATAATTTACACCCTGTAAATAATGATGCCAATGATGATTGGACTGTTTGTGATGTAAAAAATGACCCAGGCTATGATCATAATAATATTCTATTCTTTGAGACACCTGGGCCAAAGCATTGCCCTCCTCATAATTCAAAACCCATTGATTATTTCTCATTATTTTTTACAGTAAATCTTCTTACCACATTTGTAAATGAAACAAACAGATATGCTAGGGGGTACATTAGTAAACATTATGACACATTAGCTCCAAATTCAAGTGCAAGAATGTGGAAAATCGTCACTTTACCAGAAAGAAAGCGTTTATTACTGTTCTCTTGAACATGGGACTCAATCCTAAACCCACAATAAAGATGTAAATTGAACTGCGCCATCAGAAGAGCAAAACGAAATTACTTTCACGACAAGCTGAATTGTAAGGACTCTAAATCATTCTGGGGTGTTTTACGGTCCGGTGGAGTGCTGGAAAATGACCGTAATAGTGACGATATAAGATTCTCAGCTGATGACCTCAACAGGTACTTTGCAGGCATGGGTGGTGGAAGCGGGATTAGCCTCGAGAAACTGAATTTCTACAGAAACAATGTTTGTGAGGATCTAGCGCATGGTTTCAATTTTGTGCCAGTTACTGAGGGTGAGATCAAATGCATAATGAATAACATTACGTCAGTGGCTGTGGGGACTGATGGAATATCTATCAGGCTAGTGAAAGCCATGAGCCCATATTGCTTGGGAGCTATTACGCATTTGGTTAACCTGTCCCTTGCTTCTGGGTGTTTTCCATCATGCTGGAAGCAAAGTCTTGTCACGCCCATACCCAAAATAAACAATCCAAGTGTGATTTCCCAATTTAGGCCGATATCGATCCTTCCGGCCATGTCAAAAATCCTTGAGAAGGTAGTGGTGAATCAGTTGACAGCTTTCATTGAGGCTGAAAATATTCTTCCTGTACATCAGTCTGGTTTTAGGAAGTCTTTCAGCACTACCTCCGCCTTGATAAACATTATGGATGAGCTGCATGTAGCGAAAGATAAAGGTTTTGGAAGTATTTTGGCGACGCTTGATTTCTCTGAAGCGTTCGACTCAGTGAATTATGAACTGTTTCTTGCCAAATTAAATTTCTATAGGTTTAATGAAATCGCTATAAAATGGTTTGGCTCATATTTGAGCGGACGGAGTCAGGTGACGAAGGTAAAAGAAAACTGCTCTTCCTCGCTGTCGAAGGATACAGGGGTTCCTCAAGGGTCATGTTTAGGGCCTGTTATGTTCATTTTATATACTGCTGATCTTGAACTTGCATTGTCCTCGTGTTCACTCTACTCCTATGCGGATGACTCTCAGGTGCTTCTAACATATCCCCCTCCAGGTGTCCATGAAGCGGTGCAGTGTTTCAATGCTGATCTGCGTAGGGTTAAAGAGTGGTCGGAGGGACATGGCCTAAAGTTGAATGCAAATAAGTGTTCTGTGGTGCATTTTTGCTCACCATCCATTAAAGAGACCATGAACAGGAGTATTCTCTCTGTTTCTGTTGAGGGTATTTGTTTGGAGGATCGTGTTTTTGTTAAAGTCCTGGGAGTTATAATTGACAATCAGCTAAACTTTCTTAAACATGTTGAATTGATTTCTCAACGTGCAATGTGTAAATTGAGAGTTTTGAATAGATACAGAGCGTTAATTCCAATGCTTTCAAAGCTGCATATTGTAAATTCTCTGGTATTTCCATCAATATATTACGCCCTTCCAGTGTTTGGTAGCTGCTTAACTCAAGAGGCAAATGTCATCCTTGCACGGATACAGAACAGTGCGCTGAGGTTTGTTTATAATCTAAAAAAATTTGACCACATCTCACCTTATCGCAAAAGAGCAAATTTACACTCTGTTCAAGATATTTGTAGGCTCCAAACTGTGGCATTGGTGCATAAGGTTTTGGTAACTGGTGAACCCTCTTACCTGAGACGGAAACTAGTGGCGCGAGCGACTCTAAGAGAACGGCACACTTGACAGGACGACAAGCTGCAACTGCCGCGTGTGCGGTTGGAGGCTACAAAAAGGTCCTTCTCGTACTTTGGACCCCAGGAGTACAATGCCTTACCACCAGTTATAAAGACTTTGTCTGTTAAAACTTTCAAAAAGGAAGTTAAAACTGTATAGGTACCTTAATGATGTACTGTTGTTTAAGTATGAATTTTCTATGTAAATTACCAGCACGCAATATTTGGGTGTCACAGTTTTAAAATACGAATTGTACTGTTATGATTAGTTTGGCGTGAGTCGATTTGTAAAACAGATTGTAAACTGAAATCCGCTCAAGAATAAAGGCCTTATTTATTTATTTATTTTATTTATGTACTGGTCTACTACAGATTCCCAACATATTTACCGTAAATTATGTAAATATGTAAATAGATATGAACTCTAATTTTTCTAGTTATTTTATAATTTATAAACATACTTTTTTTATTGCAATAGTCAATTTGTGTTATTTACTATAAAAGTGCATCAAAGACACAGAAACCACTATTGACTTGTAAAATGGACAAATTGTTGATTTTACCACAATTTTGAACAATTCATCGTTCTTCCAAGTTTTTGAAGGTAGGTGTCTGAATTTTTGTATGTTGACTTAGAAATACATTGTGATGATTATGAATATAATTTTGTCTAATGAAATGTGTTCATGAAAACTAGTTTTTATGCTTCAAAATAAAAAAATCAAAAATTTTTTTTGACATTATTTGTTTTTTTAAATATTTTTATTAATTTTAATTTTGCGTTTAAGTATTTTTTTTACGTAAAATACTTTTATTTTGTAAGAAAATAAAAAAAGTTATGATCCTATGTCATAAAATAAAGGCGTTATGATTTTTGAAAAAAAATATCTACAAAAACGCGAATTTTGACCCAGTATTTTTCAGTATGCCCAAAAATTTTTTGCCAGGGTTAAAAGGGTTAATGATATACAATGATATACAGAGTGTGTCTGGATCCATTCAACAAAATTCTAGGGTGTATTTTAGAGATAAAAGATTATTTGTTTATCATATAAAAATATATTCTAAAATCAAGACCTTCAGAATTAGATCTTTTAAAATTTCAGAACAAATAAATCACATATTTTATAATTGTAGGTATTCTACTTAGACGTTTAGTGGAGATTTCTAGATATTTAAATGCTAAAAATTAATTGAGAAGTCTTAAAGAAATTTTAAAACATACACTGCTGTATTTGAATCACATGTACAGTGTCATGTTGCACTGATGGAATATGTGGCTGATACTGACAGGAGTCAGTTGCAGATTTTGGCTTTTTTTGTGTGCTATCATTTCATACCTTTTCTGAACGTGACTCCTGATAATCAGTCACAATTGGCAATACACCTCTATTAAGAGGTTATATTTCATGTTGATATATATTATTTGCTTGTCAATACTGTGTTTTCGAGAGGAAGTAAAAATTGAAGGATGTAGAAAGGAAATATTTTGAGATTGTAATAGTCTAACAATTTATGACATGAACTATACTGTAGATTATGATTGGCAACCAGAAGATTGTTGTACATAATTATTGGTGATCATTAGGGATGTAGCATTTTTAACAGTTATGCTAAACATATTTAAAGGAAAAATTCTAAACTGATTTGAAAATTTTTATTCACCTCCTTCGGAATTGTGATCTGTGTGTGTGTGGTTAGAGAGCTGTAAACTTTCTCCTACAAATACGGTGAAGATCAAGGGGTATGCAACTTTACATTCTCACATTTTTCGATAGACTATCTCTTAGGGTTTCAAGGGGTAAAAGGTAGAGTAAAGGAGATTATATCACAGTTATTTTACTGCAAAACAGAAAAGTGTTTTAGAATTGTCAGCTTATTTACATTTTTGTTCTTAAATGTTTCAATATCTCGTAAGATTTAAAGATAGCAACCATAAAACATTTTGAGAGTATCAGTAACATAGATTCATTACAAGTGAATACGTTTAAACATAATTTCTAGTTGATTGCAACCAAACCAAGTCCACACTTGTAGAAACCAATTATTTAAATTTCAATCTTGTAGGGCTTCAAAATTATGGGATTTTATACATTTTTTCAAGTGTTACCAGTTCGTTAATAATACTACTTATGGTGGTCATGCAGTCAATGTTTCACAAAATTAACCTTCAAACTAATAATGCATCTTCAGTTTGATATTTTGACACATTAGCCACACATAAAATAAAAATCTACCTATCTTCCAACTATGCTCGAATGGATATTATGTATTTGTAAAATGGTTCCAAGAAAGTGAAGTTTGGAAGTGACTCTTCAAAGGAAGGAATTGCATGGAACTTTGCCTTGGAGTTATGCTGGTAATTGCTAAACATAAGCATGATGATACTTTTCCAGGGATGACTAGGCCTGACAGAGAACTGCCTGTACTAGTCCAGAAACGTGGAGAACCAGATAAGGTCTTTTTGAACCGGGTCAGACTTGCAACAAACAGTTTTATCAAGGAGGTAAGGCTGACTTGTAAAGGATATTACAATTTAGATTTTGGACTATCCGTGTACAAAAGAATTGTGATATTTATTACATTTTTTCATACCAGAGATTTTAACTTATGATGCAGATGTCATTTTTGTGCATGCTGTGGAAATGAAACAATGATTAGGCAGTCACAAAAATGTGACTAAAAAGTGTAGCTAATATTAAATATATTTATATTTGTAACTTGAGTTGCTGATAATGTTGTAAAAGTGTACTAAAATCAATTTTCTAGGAGAAAGCGCTTAATGTTCACTTTGTCTTTTTCAACTCTATGAAAATGACTAACACGTTCGCTGCTAAAAATCCCTATACGAGGTATGGCTATTAAATAACGGGACTGATATTGTAAAAAAATTTATTTTCATTTTAAACATAATTACTTATTATCACCTTCAATATCACCCCCCTGCAACGCTCCATGCGAATTTTCCATTGTTGGAAACAATGCTGAAAGTCATCTTCTGTCAACTCTTTCAGGAGTCTTGCCGCTTTTTCTTGAACAGCTTCTATGGATTCAAATCTTGTACCTTTCAATGCAGATTTCACCTTAGGGAAAAGATAAAAGTCGCATGGTGCTAGGTCTGGCAAGTAAGGTGGATGTTCTAACACTGGGATGCTGTACTTGGTCAGGAACCGCTTGACAGATAACGCGGAATGAGCTGGCGCATTGTCTTGGTGCAAAATCCATGATTTGTCCTTCCACATTTCGGGTCGTTTTTTTCTTACTCTTTCACGTAGTTTATTAAGTACCTCAAGATAGTAATGTTGATTAATTGTTTGACCTTCAGGAACCCAGTGAAGGTACACAATCCCACGAATGTCGAAAAAAAACAATCATCATTGCTTTAAATTTTGACTTGCTCATTCTTGCTTTTTTGGCTCTTGGTGAAGTTGAGGTCTTCCAATGCATGGATTGACGCTTCGTTTCCGGATCATAAGTAAAAAACCACGATTCATCACATGTTATTATTCTTTCCAATAAATTTGGGTCATTTTCAATGGCATTCAAAGTGTCAGTACAAACATTTTTACGAGATGCTTGTTGATCAATCACAAGAATTTTTGGTACCATTTTTGCACACACTTTTCGCATGTTCAAATTGTCATGTAAAATTTGCCGTACACATTCTTTATCAATGCCTACAGATTCAGCAACTGCACGAATGCTTAATAGTCGGTCAGACCGAATCAAATTAGCAACTTTTTCGACATTGTCTTCCGTTTTTGATGTTGAAGGATGATCTGGCCGCGAATCATCTTCCACGTCTTGTCGACCATCTTGAAAACGCTTAAACCTTTCAAAAACACGAGTCCGTGATAAACATTCACTGACATACACTTCTTTTAGTAAATTATAGGTTTCGGTAGTGGTTTTTCCAAGTTTAACGTGAAATTTAATAACAATTCGTTGCTCTATTATTACGCTAACCATTTTTCCGGCAAAAAAAATAACAACACTTACATAAATGAAGGTTATGACACAACGATTTTGTTTACAGAAACGAGACTAACTGCATTCTGAAGAGGAAGTCTCAAAGTACACAGCTGTTGGTCATTGTTGGTTGGCGCATGCGCACTCGTTCCACTGCAGCGTCAGGCCCGTTATTTAATAGCCATACCTCGTATAGAGTTCCATATATGCTGAAAGTTTTTTAAAATACAATTTTACTTACTTTTGGTTGAAATATGATATATCTGAAAATTACTCATTATTCACAATAATTATCACTCTCTACCATTTTGGGAATGTGATAACTGTGGTTACTGTTAGCTCCTAGGGACAGTCTTCCTTGCCAGCTGGTAACTCTAGTTACTGCTCGCATTAGGGAACGTCCTTTTATGGCAGTGGGAATATTCCAAATAAATACATTGTAGCTAAGTAAGGTATGTTTTATTCGTTTTATACAAAGAAACAATATTTATACGTTAAATATATAAACCAAAACGAATGTGAAAGTTTATAAAAATGTGAAAAAGTGTACTCAAGTGTGTACTTGTTGGTTGCCTTAACAATTCCCTCTAAAAAACTATCCACAAGCATTGTGAAAAAACTAATTGGAAATTGTCATCTGGCAAAGGAACTAAAAATCCTTCCTGTCTAGTAAAGGGAATATCTTTCATTCCAATCCAGTTGTGAGCGCTCCATTGGGATGGATTGGTCTCGTTATCAGGATCCTCAACTTCTGTGTCTCTCTGGTACTCCATATCGTCCATGTTGTCATCCTCATCATCTGAACTCAATACTGACTCTGTTGTATGCCTAGAACTTGGTTATTGTACACCACGTGGTCTCGGGGGAAGATCCATTATGTTACACAACCACTTACTACTATAAAAACTTTTAAAATCATTAAAATAATGAAAAAGTCTAATTTAAAAACAAAGTGCATAAAAACACGGGAAAAGTACCTCCCGAGGAGTTAGAAATACAGCATTGAAATAGCTTGAGTGCTGGCCGCACACTGACCTCGTTTCGGAACAAAGACTCTGTGGTAACCAGAGTTACGACCCGCAGCGAAAGTGTTAATATGTAAACCATTTACAGTTTTAGTTGATTTTCTTCGTTTTAGTCTTACATCAAATTATAATGTAGCTGCTGTTCTATACATGTGCACTCATGTCAACATCATTTACAATAGTAATATGCTTTTGTTTGCTATCTGAATATTTACATCAACATCACAAACAACAATAGCGATATATCTGTGTTCTCTCTCTGAACACTCATGTCAGTATTACATACAATAGCGATATATATTTGATAGAGAGCCACACACAATCTTTTAACCTTCAAGATGTCTCAAAGTCAGTCAAGTTGAGTGATGACTGTAACACACTATTGTTGAGATTGATTTCACTACTATAAAATTAAACAATTACCTGCACAAAAAGCTTTACACATGTTTCACTGAAATGTGTCGTTGTGCAAATGCTCCTCTGCTGTCTAACAGTGGTTTTTATTGTGGCTAAAAAGTTATATCCAACCAATAAAATTAACATCAGAATACACAAAGTAAAAAGCTCAAGCCACTGAACTTTTATTGTATATACTTGTTACATTAATATTGAATGAGTGCTGTCTATTATTGAAGTCCGTTTACTGTAGAGGTATTGTACATGTGGATGTATAATGTTTTCTGCACCTGAGTTCAATGAAGTATGTCCTATAAATGGGAATTTAATTTGGCAAAGTCTATTGTTTTGTTGAAAAGATTTAACACATTCACTCTAGCTTTATATTTAGTGATATTGGTTCTTTCAGTCTGATTCTGCTCTGTAATGCATCTGCCACAGTCAATGTGTTAACTTCCAAGTTTAATTAATGTGAACAGGAAAAAAATTTTCAAATAAGGAAACACGGGAACAAAATGTTTTAGTAAAGTAGAATTTGGATGACGTCCTCAGTTTCAAAAAACAAATTCAGTTTTATTAGTTTGTTTTTCAGCTAATAATTTGTTTTGGAGGCAAGATTGTGTGAAATGTTAATTACAGTGCAACCTCGTTAAGTCGGACTAGCCGGGATCGTGGCTGATCCGACATTACAAAAATTCAGGGTTGAACGGAGGATGTTGAAAAAAAATTAAGAACATCATGTACAAACAATACATTATTTGTTTAACCCGGAAAAACAATTAAACTACACATCATGATAAAGTACGATACAATATATACAATTAAAATTTTGTGAAAGAATTTTGTTAATTTGAGTTGGGTCAGCTTTGAATGCTGTGCGGTCATGCATCTTTTTCAACATGAGAAGCTCGGCAGGTGTTGTCTCTTCATGTTGCTTGAAATAAGCCATTAATTCGCCGAAATGAGATGCTGCTTCTGCTTTTATTATAACTGTGATATTTTCTGTGTTTTATTCATCAATATCCTCCCTATTATCAACATCCTAATTGCAACAAGTCGCAATACATGTAATTATTGAGTTCTAAGAACAGTCTACTGATAAACAAACATCTGTGCCAAGCTTGGAAGTCTGGGCAAACGACAAAAAACTAATTTTAAAATTTCTTGATCTGATCTGGGCACCCGGAGATCTGACAAAGGGGTCCGACTTAACGAGGTTGCACAGTACTCTTCCTCATCTAGTAGATATAGAGTAGACACATCTCTAGATTCATTAGTACCTAAACATAGTATGGAGTGTAAGGCCTAAGTGTAGTTTTTATAGAGGGTGATCCACAGCTTTAGCCTGGAACAACTATTCACATCATGTTGGCTCAGATTACATTTTAGGTAGATGTTGTTTACAAAATCAGCCTATTACAATTGTCCTCATGGTAGCCTTACAATCCATCCTGTTCATAATAGTTTATTGAGAAATAAAATATTTCTCAAATAGCCTAGAAATACAGTATAAGTAGATTTTTAAAATTTATTGTATAATTGTATTTGTTTAAGGTGAATTTCGAAGTGAAGCACAACATGAAGATGAAGAGAGATAAGAAGACTGGGGAGGTTACGTTTGAAAAAGTTGAGTTGGATCCGATAGAGAAAATGTTCCAAAAAAAGATACTGGCTACAGAAAAACGGAAACACAAGAAAAACCGCAAAGGTGAGTGAAACCTTAACAGAGTAAAGAGAAATATCATTTGTACGATAGTGAATGAGTTGTGTTGTTGGTTTACGGTAGTGATCAATAAATTAGTTGAACAATTCTGAAAATAGTACACTGGAATGTAAAAGGTTAAAGAAGGTAGAAGTATGTCACACCACGTGCTGCTTAACCTAGTTGATTCTCTTGCTGCTAAACAGAAAATATTGGAATCATTGTGTTCCTACATTTGTGGTTTGGCGTTATGTAATATTTTTTGTTTCATATGTTCAAACTATAGTAATGGATCAAGCTATGATTATGATTTATTGCTGGTGTAGGTTTATTTGCATGAAACATGTTTGTTTTTATTTAGTATAGTAGTTGTTATGTTTTCAGAGTTAGGATACTTTTCAAATAAGTAAGGTTAATTGTCTTGTATGAGAAAGTTTGCCTTTACTTAAGTTTATTTGGTATGTTCAAATATTTGTTTAAATTGTTTATAGTTTGTTATATTAATATTAACTATTAACCTTTTGAGTAGTAATTTTCCAAACATCTAAACAAGCCCCAAAAAATTAGTTAAAAAAATGTTTTAGGCCTGAATAACTTTTTATTGTATTTTTATTTGATCTAAATTTAGATCAGAAACTATTTTCTGCTTAAAAAGTCTTATTTAACCACTTTTTCAAACAATTTTATCAACTCCCTATTTTGGTAATAAGTAAAAGGAAAAATAAAGTAGATAGATATTTACATTGTATAAGTCTACATCATATAAAAAAGATAAATCCAAAAAAACAGCTGAGCAGTCACAGTCAAGGCAGGACATATCCTAGCATTTCATTCAAGCTAACTGACCATGCCTAGTAGCAAAACACATTACACACTCCTGACACCTAGTGGATGTAATTTGAACAAGAATAGTTTGCTACTAAACTCGTGGAGTCATGTCTGTGTCGGTCATATAAAAAGGAAGTTTAGATAAATGCTTTAAGATAAATATAAAAATGCAACAGTGATGTTAACAGGATTTCGGACATTTGCCATCGTTACAGGTTATAAAAAAGTGTAACGATGGCAAATGTCCGAAATCCTTGTAACCTTTTAAACCTTCCATTATCAATAACACAAAATTAAAAAAAAAAAAAAAAAAAAAAAAAAACAGTGATGTCGTTACGTGGCTTTTAGTGTGGCAACATGACTTGCGTCTTTACTGTTCAAATGGTTAACAATCATCTTGTTCCATGTAGTGGAAACATGTTTGCATTTTAGTTTACCATTGTTTCTACTGTAAACAAATTTTCACTTTATTTCAATTGGAACTCAATAAAAACTCTAATACTACTATATTGTGTTCAATATGACCAGATGTAGCCGAGCAAGAAGGGTTGAGTAAAACTGCCAGACGCCGAATGAAACTTCAGGCGAGGAGGGCTGAGCAGGAGCTGCCCGAGAAGGAAGTAACGAGAGAAGATGATTTCTCCAAACTCCAGGACAAGGTGGAGTTCAATGAAGTCGTTCACCGGCCACCACAGCTCACGGCGTTACCGAGGAAGGCTGTGGCTGCTGACTCAGCGAGAAGGGTAGGTCTGATTGTCAGCCGTTTTTATAAGAATAAAGCAGGCAGGGGAAAAGGGTACAGTGGGGAAAATTAATGCAGTTCATAAAATGCAGTTATTACTGAGGCATACTGTATTTGTTGGCAATTTCATAGTTCTTAAATGTTTAGTTTTTAACAAACAAATGTTTAGCACAGGTGACTATACTATACAGGTGAATAAAAGTATGGATAAGGGAAATTAGCTTTTTAATGTCCACACCTAGAAAAACCAAAAACAGTAAACCTCTATAGGTTAAAAAACTGCACTTATTACAAGATTGCCCCTAACCAAAAAATACCAAATTTTGGTCCCATATTAAAAGTTAAAAATGTAAACCCTGTCAAGTTACACTATTTGACTGTATAATAATAGTAAATATCCTTGCAACGTATGAAAGATAAAGTATTTGTAATCGTAAATAAGTTTTAAAATCTACTTAGAAAACCAATCTGCTGTTTTAGCCTGGAAGCAAACCTGGTCTCCTACTGACACAGATCTTGGCCTCAAGTGGCAGATCGAACCGAGAACTGAGTGGTCGGCGCAGGGACCTATCAGCATCCGATCGGCGCAGGCTAGACTCAGCGCAGACTGATGCAATTCAAGCTTACCGGCAGATGAAAGCTGCTCGTGCCACTGCTGCTGTTAGATAGTGTTCTTTTGTGAAATAAAAGTTTTTATCTTGAGTGTTTATTAATTTTATTATTTCATTCCTAACTTGTTTCCATTAAATTCAATTAACTTTGAAGATATTGTTTACCAAAGTTAAACAATTTTGGAGGTTTTCACCAAATAGCCTATTTTATTATTATATTGTTGGAAATAAACTACAACCCTAGAAGATTCACACCTACGAGTTCCACAGAACTCTGGAGATCCTGTCATGTTGGACACCAAGCCTAAGTTTGACAAGGCGTTAACCCTTGTCACCCAAAACTCTCATGACTAGGAACCCAACTGTGACAGTTGGTTATATAGTCTCAATAACCTGATAAAAATCCTAGACAAGTTTGGTGTTAAATAAAAGAGTCCTATGCCTTTAAAGCTGCCTGGTTAATGGTGAAAATACTGTACTAGTTGTCTTGCTCCTTTACCGCATATGAAGGTTCTCATGAGCATATTTCATATTGGCAGTAACTTCTGCCTGATGAGGCAAATTGAGCGAGTTCAGAAAGTGAAGCACACTGGTTCTTAGATAAAGAATACAGCTGATACTGAGAGTAAACTTTGAGGTTTCCAAATTTCTGAAAGTTATAACTGAACAGCTATCTTCTGCATTAAAAACTCACTATCACATCATTAAACTGTTCCCTCAAGATGATTTCAACATTACTATGGCAATGGAATAATTGGTGGTAGGGTTTTAACAAGAAACTGGTGTTAAGATTCTCCAGTTTCCTCAGCAGATAATTATTGCGTGTTGGTTTTTGCAAATTTGTTTAACATTACAGTCCACCATAACATCATTAAAGATTATAAAATGCTTCGCCGTCTCCAGTATAACTCCAATCAAATCCTGTGTAAGCCTAAGTTGTTAAGCTCAAACCACGCCAGAATGCATTCATTTGTGCTGCTTCTGATATGATGCTGGGTTCTGGCATGTTTGGGTTTTAAGTAAAACGGGGGTTTTTACCAATTTTCACTTTGTTGTGTTCATCATCATATGTTAACAACAACACTTTGAAAGGATAGTAAGATTTCGGACATTCACCATCATCATATATTACAAAAAAGTGTTTTGAGGATTGAAATCTACCCCCTTCTTCAGCCATTAAAATGTTAATACATTAATAAACTAATTGGTGGACCAAAGTCATGAAATCCATCCAGACTGGAGAAAATTAATCCAAGCGATGTCACTGTGCAGGAGCTAAAATCACAAGCTACCACTTCACAGTCGAACTAACAAAGCTAGAACACTATTGTAAACCCTTACACATTTTAACGTAATAGTGTACTACTGTTGTAATTTTACGCATAATTATATTATTCCTGTTTTATTCTGTTGTCTGCCATAATATTGCACCAGAAGCATTTCTTTGACAAACGTGCATTGTGCATGTAGTTGTGGCATTTTCTACCAGATGTTAGCACTTCCTTGGTCCGCTTTTATGAGTGTATGCACCATGGTGAGTTGCACAATGTGGACAACTACAATGTGTTGTTGCATGTCACCCACCTTGGTGTATTTTATGGTTATATTTCTAGTGTTTATTGTACCATGGAAATATCCCTTCAAATCCTACTTGACAACAAACCTTAGTATTCAAACCCTTAGTTCAACAAAGCACTTGGATGCGATCCTTGATGACAAACTGTCTTGGAGCTGTCATGTTGACTCACTTTGCATGAAACTAAGCTCTGCAATTTTCGTCTTGAAGGACATTTGAGCGTTCAGCACGGCCGAAGCGACAAGAACAAGCTACTATGTCCCCTTCGAGTCTCACCTCAGATAGAGAGAGAGAGAGAGAGAGAGAGAGAGAGAGAGAAACTTTATTACATAAGCTTTGAGCTTAGAAATGGTGTCACAAGATACATTATTTTAAAATTCTCAAGTCACATCTTTAAACAGTTTTTGAGTTTTGATGTCTTCAGCTTGTTGGCCTTCTATCACAGCGGGCTACAAACTCCTCAATGCTATACACAGGGTCCTCAAGCATCCACTTCTGAAGTCTTCTCTTGAGTGTCTTCGGGTTCCCGGCATTTTAAGTCCACTGGAAGGAGGTTAAAAAGTCTGGATCCAGCATATGACGGCTTCTTAGAAAATCTGGAGGTTCGGTGTACAGGGAGATTGAAATTTCTCACGGTTTTCGGGTGTTGTGTTGATGCACATTTGAATTTCTTGGTAAGTTGAGGGTAGTCGAAAAGGCAACAACCTCGCCAGATGTAAATGGCAGCCAATGGAAGGATTTTGAGAGTTTCTGAAGACATCCCTGCAACTATCTTCCCTCTGAAGGCCCCCCAAGAACTCTAACAGCACGCTTTTGAAGAACAAAAAAACTCGCTGGGTGTTTTCCTTTGAACAATTTCCCCAGAAAATTATCCCGTACCTCAGTTGGGATTCAACAAGTGCATGATATGCTGCCCGTGTTGCATCAACTGTTCCAACACTGTTGATTCTTCTCAGGGCAAAGATGGAAGAGCTGAGCCTTTGGCAGAGGTAGTCGATGTGGGCGTCCCAACATAGTTCTTGATCCAGGATTATTCCGAGGTGTTTGGTTGATGACTCAGTAACCTGAATGTCTGGAGGACAGGTGATGTCATTTTTAAATTTGCCAAAGAATACCTGTTGAGTTTTTGTTTTCATTGAAAACCAGGTCATTGTTGGCGCAGTATTCCATGGCTTTACTGATAGAGATAAAGTTGCTGATCTCCAGAGGCTCCAGTTCTCTGTTGCTGGTCAAGAGCAAACCGAGTCATCTGCAAACATGACGGTGTGGCTGTAGGTGTCCATGTATTTGGGGAGGTCTGCTGAAAAAAGTGGCAAATAGGACAGGGGCCCAACACAGACCCCTGGGGCACTCCTCTAGATACACCCAACAACTCCGATCTCACTACACTAGTGGTTCCCTTAACAGTATGTTTGATCTCAACTAGCTGCTGCCTGTCAGAGAGGTAGGATCCAAACCAGGCGAGTGCTGATTCAACTATACCAAAAGTTCGAAGTTTTCTATGATAAGCTGATGGTCAAGGCAATCAAATGCCTTGCTGAGATCCAGGAAGGCTGCGCAGACCGTGTTCCCCCCCGCTTCTAAGCTGTCAAGGATGTGCTCTACTATATCTGCAACTGCGGTGATGGTGGATCTAACCAGGTATAAAGCCGTGTTGTCCCCTTGCAGAAGGTTGTTCTGGTGTAGATACTTCAGGAGGCGAGCCAAAATCACTTTTTCTAGTACCTTGGAAAAAGTGGGGGACCAATGATATTGGTCTATAATTCCCCATCACATCAGTTTTTTCCTTTTTTATGAAGAGGATAAACCTTAGCGATCTTCATGCTGCCAGGGAAGATTGCCTGAGCCAAGGATTTGTTAATAATATCAGCTAATGGTGGACAGAGTTCCCCTTCACAAAACTTCAGGAGCCTGGAGGATATGTCATCCACGCCAGTTGATGGAGTTGGCTTTAAACTTCTTATAATGCATCGAACCTCATCAGTAGTTGTTGGATGAAACGAGACCAATCCATAATCCGTAGCTGGTTGGAGGAGCTGAATAGGTAGGGTAGTTCTCTGTGAAGTGTTTGCTTTAAGCGTTTCTCCAGCTATTGACGTGAAATATTCATTGAAACAGTCCCGCAACCATTTTGGGGTCTTCAACGACTCTATTCGAAACATTCAGCTTCCAGGTGATTTCTCTCGGTTCAGCACATGCTCTTCTTTCAGAATTTACAATGCTCCAGATAGCCTTGGTTTTATTGGAAGATTCTGAGATCACCTTTTCACTTGCAGCTCTCCTAGAGGATTTAAGTTTTAAATCGTAGGATTTCTTCCTCCGATTAGCTTCCAGCTTGTCACACTCTCTTCCAGTAAGCAGAAATCTGTTCTGGGCTTGGAGGAAACTGGCCTTTAGTACATCCACATCTGGATCATACTGAAATGACCTTAGTCTTTGGGCGTTTGGATCGTGATTTTTTGTAGGGACATGATGCGTCTAGTGCCAATGTGAGAGTTCGGACAAGGTTTGAAAGAAGATTCACTGACATCAGCTGTCTGGTAGACATTAACCCAGGATTCCTCAGCTAGAAGTGGCCTTTAATTGTGACAGGTTTTGGTCACTTACTTGTCTGCGAGTGAGGATTGGTTCAGTTTTAGTTTTAGCAGGTATGTCGAGAGTGCATAGCTGGCCACTGTGGTCGGATATGTGCTCATGAATAACCTTGATACTGAAGTTTCTTGGATTTAAATTGCTGCTGACGACATCAATGGATGATTCAGAGGTACTGGTGACTCTTGTGGGTGGCAGGTTGGCTCTATGCATGTCGAAGGGAGGCAAGAAATGTTATTAAGGGCTCGATTTTCCTTTTCTTTAGACGTGTTGAGACTGTCAACATTTCAGATCGCCAACCCATGCATGTAGGGGTGTTGTTTGCTCGGGAACATTTCCAAGGCAGTTGAGATTCGAGTCAAGGCTTCTTCCAGAACACTTCCAGGAGGTCTATAATGCCAAGCAGGTAAAGATGTTTCCCTCCATTAAGAGCTATTTTTATACTGGCCATCTCACAAACGAGTTCCAAGCAATGCCTCTTCATTTCAATCTCCTCAACTTTATTGCCAAAGGATTTGTGTATGTAAATAGCGACCCCCCCTTTTTGGTGATGTTCCCTACAATAGAATGCGACGAGGTTGTAGTTTACCAGATGTGTGGTGATAATCTTTAGACTGATCGAGGCCATGCTCGGTTATGACTACTATGTTAGGAAGTAACTGATTCAGACAGTGACTAAGCGATCGATCTTATTTCCGAGGCGGTCGACATTTTTGGTGGAAAATTATAATTTTTTTCAGAGCTGAGTTTATGAAGATTCTGCTTCCTTGTGCTGGCCTCTCTTTGACCCTCTTCCTCTGAATCATTCCTAAAAAAGAGTTCCTTGTTGCATGGAGTGAGCCTGCAGGTTGATTGAGTTCTACCGGGAGTCTGGTATTTTCATTTCCATTGGGAATGTAGACTTCCTTATTTGAGATTCTTCCTCTTGTTCCAGAATTTCCGACCTTATTCGAATGTATGTAGGCATTTTAAGAAATCCTCAAGATCTTCCTGGGGTTGAAGGAGCTTTGCTGTTATCGGTGGTTTGGAAGTCGGCATCCTTTCTTTGGCGGGACGCTGTCAGATGCTGGAAGCTCGACGGAGCCTGTCGGACAAATGGTGTCTGCTCTGGAGTTAATCATTGGTGATTTTATTTTATCGAGATCGAAGTGATGACTGGAGTCATTATGAGCTTCAGGGTATATATTTTTCATGTCACCATGCTGAGACTTGCTCTTGGCCATTTGAAGTGAAACGCTAAAATAGTTCCTCCTAGTGAATGATTTATTTTTGCTAGAGTTGTGTGAGAAAGTGGCGAGGTAGTTTCACAGTTGGTGATGGTGGTTTACATTCTGGCTGTGTTTTCGGTTTCTAAATTGAGTTTATCTTGCAATGCTTTCATAGACTGCTCGATAAGGTCTTGACGAATTTTCAGCTCAGCTAATCCTAGTAGGTGAGACGAAGAGGGACTCTGAGCTGTTATTCCGGAGTCACATGTTTGTGTTGTTGACTCTGTATATGTCTTGGAATCCATTGGCAATTCAGTTTTTTTTAATTTGCTTATTATTCCTCGTAGCTGCTTAATTTCTTTTTCATAGTTTGAAATTATTGTTTCTTTTTCTTGATCATGTTCCTCAAACAGTTGCATAAATTTATCTTTCTGGAGCCTTTCGTTAGCCAGTTTGCTGCTCAACTTCATTTAGAGTATCGATTAGAGTGGAGTTTCTTTGAAATTAAAGCTTCTTGTCTGAGTTCCAGTTTCCTGAATTTTTGCTTCATACTCAATTTCCTTAACGTTTTCATGTTCAGCTATTCGCTGAGTCAGTTGAGTATTTAATGAGCTTTATGTTTTGCAAGTTATTTTTTAGCTGATTATTTTCAGCCAAAAGGGACATTCCAACCTCTGCTGCTAAAACAAGAGATGATTCAAGGTCATCCCCCTCTTTAAAATTTTTTTATTTTCGTGTGGACATCTTCCATTTTTTTTTCTGTTATGTTTAAGCTAGAACTATCATAGTTATGGTTGTTTACTAGTTCATGTGTGGAGTCTTCGTCCTCAAAATTATTCTGATTAGTAACTGGGAGCAAACAGCACTGTTGACATTTCCAGGTGGTGTAGCCAGCTTTTACGAAGCCTTTTAAAATCACCACCTGATATTCCAGCACATTTTTGCCTGATACCAATACTTGCAAGGCCCCGTACAAGCTATTGAAGAGTGCTTAGCCCCTATACCACATGTGCCACAGGGGTATTTTGACATCTTGTTTCAGAGTTTTACTGTTAAAGATGTTTTGTCAGAATTAATAAAATTAATTGTGGGGAGTTTTTCTACCATCACATATTTATGTATGGTAATTTGGTAAACACCAGATATTTAAGTAATAATTTTAGCAATATTGGTGCTCTAGTGATTTATTTGGTTATAAAACATTATATTATTAATATTCTTTATTTTACAACCAATATTTCCTTTATTTTCTATTGCATTCACTGTTTTGACTAGAAAAAAGTAAAGTTCCAAACAGCTGTCAAATAGTTTTTATTTATTAATTTATTAAATAAATAATATAAAATTAATATATAGACAGGATATTATATACAAAATTACAAATTTATAAATATGTACAAGCAAAGTTAATCAGTAAAAATATCAAATTAGTAAAAAATGTAACTGGTGATAATCTTGTCAGAAAGTAGTTTAAGCATGAAACCTGTTTATTATGTTCAAGGTCAATGTCATATGGGGTTTGATTGTTGTCACCAGGTCTATGGCCAGATGAGTCAGAGTGATAGTTGTCCCAATGGTTTAAATCACCAACTGAATGACATTGGCAATCAGCTGTTTTGGCAAGTTTTAGCTTGATGTTGGCAGAATAACCAGTTATAGCTGAATAAAGTAGTTCTATTTTTATTTATTCAATTCTACTTATTTAATTTATTTAATAGTGATTAAACAGTTCTCAAAAGGAATAACTCTTAATAACAGCAGCAGCACCATACAAAACATCTACTCTCTGCAAGTTCAATATATGTGCTCAGACAAAACATATGTTACAGAGCCTGAATGTAAGTACACTCTTAATTGTAAACAATCACTGAAAAGATTTGTTAAAAACATAAACTTATGGATTCTTCACTAGTAAATACTGTACTTTTTTAAAATAAATCACAACACATAAAAACTTATACTTTAAATTAATAAATTTCATTAAAACCACAGAGGCTTAAAAACTGCAAAACACTTATAAATGGCTCCTTAATACGTTCATGGTATAATCTGGGGAGAGGCAAAGCTGGAGAACGAAACAAGCGATGGTGCTCCAGAAACGTGCTCTTCGATACAAGATGATGACGTGGACTTGAATGATTAAAATGACTTGGTGGACAATATATATATAAAAAATAAACCCTTGAAAAAAGATACTAAAAATTACTTTTTATGCACAAAAAGTGTATATCTAAACTCTACAAAACTGTCTTTGTAAAAAACTGCAAAAAACTATTTTAGATACAAAAATAAAGTTGTTAATATATTAGGGATTTTAACACCCAAAGAAGAGGGTACATTTCAGTCCTAAAAAATATTGTACTTTTTATAACATAGTATAATGGTGGCAAATGTTTTTAATTCTCCAACAGTACTTTTATCATATTTATATTTTTACGTTTTGTACTTAAAACTATTACAAGAGAAAGCTCATGTTTGCTTGCATGTCAAACAAAAATGATTTTGGTTGGAGTTTTGACGCATGTCATTACATAGTTAAAAAAACAATATCAATTTTACAGTTTGAAATATAACAACACATGAGTAAGATTAAAAATAACACAATTATTTTACTTGTAGCAATTATAATTTAATGTCACTTAAAATACATCACATGTGATAAGTATAACTTACGTAATATGTACGGTATTAAATACAGTCTTGATACAATGGAAACATTAAGGCAATATTTATGTACAGGCTGTAAGTTATTCAGCAGCAACAGCAATTTTCTTTTTCTGCGGTTTTTCTGCTTCCTTTTCTGGCTCTGTAAAACAAGAATCATTGATGATTTAACAATTCATATTTATTATAATATAAGTTATGTTAATTACACAAGTTATGATTGCATTATGTAACCAATATAATTATGGTTACATAATTCATTAAATTCAAAAATACTTCATTAAATAAAATTACTGACATACAACAGTAGATTGTCAAAGTAATATTCATTTATTTTTAATCCTTTGAGGACAATGTAGTAGTATATACAGGCCTCCTGCGAGTGCATAGCTTATTTATAATGCCAGTGTTTCGTATGAGAGTCCCAAAACAACCCAAAGCAACTATTTGCCACAGTTGTAATTGTATGCTAATATATTTACTAATTTGATGTTGGTATACATTTATAGTGAGTCAAACCTCCAAGGGACAACTCAAACATTTATTTGAATGTCATCAGACTTACTAAAACAATGAATTTTAACCCTTTGAACGCCAATGTAAATTTAGTAAATTTTTAGATTACGCTCATTTAAGGTGAAAAAATAAAAATGAAAATTCCTTAAAGCTAATTTTTATTCATTCCTAATGACTAATAGTAACACACAAAAAAAAAAATACCCAGCAGGGATCACTTCTGGCTGGTTTATACCTACCAGTTGAATCCACCACTGGGCACAGCAAAAACCGATGTGCCACTTCAATCTGGGCAACCTTATGGATGTCCAGTAGCGGCTCATCACTAACCGCAAATATTGAGATTCTGGGGTTCATGGGCAATTCAATAGGTCTAGTCTACTGTGGAAGATGGCTGTTGGAGTTGGTGGGGTTTGATCCCTTACCTCAGAGGCTCTTGTTAATGTAGTGCCCTAATTCTTCCTCATGGATCTCGATTGGAGGCGGCCCCTACTCCCTAACCTTACCCATCCTGAATATCCTATCACTCCGGAAGCAGCGCAAAGGTCCTTACAGGACTAAGTGCAATTTATAAGCTTCTTGTCCTAAGAGAACAAAAAAAAAAAAAAAAAAAAAAAAAAAAAATTTACAATAATGTAATATTTGCATTAAAATAATCACATTTTTTCATAATAATGGAATATTTCAATCAAAATCAAATTTAGGTTACAGAGTAATCAAATGCATGTGATGAAAAATATGAAAACTATGTACAAGGATAAGAAAACAAATAAAGTGTAATATGCTGATCTTGATTAATTTTATAAGTTCTGATAATAATCGATTTAGGCAGTTGTAGGGTAAACTTCAAAACAAAAATCGGGATGAAGCCATGGGGTCTCGGGACATGACTTGCAGCCATAATTACACAACAGAAAAGAAACAATAAAAACTTTATTATAACACCTAAAACATGGTAACAATAACTTTTTACAACTGTTTGTATAAGGAATGACAACGCAAGAAAACTTCTCAAAGGCACAATGCGTGCTCCACTGACAGTCGGTAATGGCGGATAGTATCGTCATCGGCGTACAGACGGGAGTGGGAGAACAGCTGCCAGCAACAATACAATTTACTGTTTACCTACTGCGGCCAGCTGACAGCTGCAACTGGGTTATTTGGTCAAGCCAGTACATTACTTTGTATTGTGGCTTATTTATTGAACTTATAAACTTCAAAAACACTAATAAAATATATTTTTATCGATCGGCGGATTATTTCGTCTTTGGCGTTATAAGACCAAACAACATCGTGGATTATTCCGTCTACGGCGTGCTAAGGGTTAAGATACGCCTTCCAAAGATACTGCTACACTACGGTCAAATTATGTTGAACATCTCATTCAATGTGGTCACAACTACTGCAATATAAATCAAAACCTGCAAATAATTCACAAATGCAAGAAAAGTAGTTTAATGTCCACACTTGAAAATTATTAGATATACAAATCAGTAAAAAGTGCACATGTCTGACATGGAAATGATGAATCGGTGAACAAAGTCCATCTTGAAAATTTTCTTCATCCATTAGCCGCAAACCGTCCACCCAGCACTCACAAAGATGTGACTATCGCATTGTAGAAATTTGTTTTTGCAAATGTTTTAAATATATATTTAAGTGTAATTGTGTACTGTTTTTTAAATTACGGTAATACATAATGAACAAAAATCTAACTTTGAGTCTACAAAGTATTTTTAGGTACCCTATATAAAATGAATTTTCCATTTCAATGTTGTTTTATTTAGATAACAACAGTAAATGTTACAAAATTTGGAAAATAATACTGCCTAGAAAGACTTGTTTGCCACTAGATAAATCAACAGCTTATAGATACAAATCTCTAAAAGGCAATGGAACATTGTGATCTACCAAAATCTAAAAATGGGAATGGAATACAACTTATAAATACTGTACGTGTTTTGACAATTAGGAAAAATTATAAGATACTTCTGTTTTGTTTAACAATTGAGAGGTAACTTCGTGCCATCATTCCATGTGTAAGCAACAATAGATATTTAGATTCGCTTTATGAACTCGGATTTTCATTAATCTCAACTATTCCATTCAAACTTCACAGCCGAAATGATCTTGGGGACTAATTAGATAATCTTGAAATTACTTTAAGACTATTCTAATTGATTTATACTTAGTGGTTGAAAGTTGTTTTTGCATTTTGTAAAGTAAAATTAAAAAAAAAAAAAAATATTACAATACAGTTTTTATGATTGAAAACAAAAAAGAACATTTTATTCTAAACATACTGGTATGCCTACGATAAATATTTAAAAATTATGTAGAACGATCAAAGTAAAAAGATTTGGTTTGAATTGATAACAGCTGAAACCCAAGGATTACTGCTAATTAAAATACATGTACTTTTAAGTGTCTATGCGTTCCTTTCAAATCTGTGGATCCTAGCCTGCTGATTTTCCTATCAATTAGCAATAAAAGTAAAAGGTTTGGTGGAGTTTTCTTAGTTTGATAGAAAAGTGGAACATAATTTTATGGCAACTAATTTTTAGGTTTGGTCATAAAAAGTTTAATTACTAATTGAAAAAAATAATAATTCTACACAACAGATGACAAAGAGCGTACTATATAGCTGCTACTATAGTTGCAGGATAGTAGTACATCTCATGACTCTATAAATGGTCAAAAGCCAAAAATAGCTACGATAGTTTGTAGACAAAGAAATAAAATGAATGAATGGATGAACTCAATCATGATGTCTACCTGGTAACTCGTCAGTTGGCACATCAGGCAAGTTGACGTTCTCCACTTCCATATTGTCTCCTGCACCTTCCTCCAGCGCCATCATCTCGTCAAACTCTTTCTCCACAGCTTCCTCATCTTCGCTTGTGAGCACACCACTGAGAAGTTCATCGATTTCCTGGTCAATACAAACCATTATTGTACTAACTTTATGCCACTGTCATGATAACGAGCCAGTTCAAAAGGGTGCATGATAGTTGTAAATGTTATTTCATCTGGAACTAGAAACCGTGCATACATGATGTTCGAAATAAAATATTTATTATTAAGTGTATGACAATTTGTGTTTTAATTAATTGGTTAACCAATAAGTACCAAGCCCCCAAGCCAAAGGCTTTAAAATTAAATTTTATTTAATAAATATGCAAAATAAAAAATAACGTAGCAAAAAGATTTACTTTTTCTTTCGACAATTGAAAAACTTTTGTATCAACTTTTTGCTGAAACATTGCTTAACCACAAATTTGGTATCTTAACAACAATGTAGAATATAATATAACAAAACACATGCCTTCCAGTGCATTAAGTATGATGTCAAAATAATACAAACTAAAAGTCTGCATGAGGCCTCAAAACAAATAGTACACTGTATTTGACATTCAATATTTGCTCAGTGTGAATGTTGAGTTTAGCTCCAGTTCACCTTCCTCTTAGTGAAATGTCTGAAATCTACAAAATAGTACACTGTATTTGACACTCAATATTTGCACAGTGTGAATGTTGAGTTTAGCTCCAGTTCACCTTCCTCTTAGTGCAGTGTTTAAAATCTGACCCTGTCACAGAATTTACTCTTCTAACCTGGAGTCATATTCGTCTGAAGAGATCCAAAAAATATGTCAATGACTAAGAAGTTCAAAATGAACTCTACATCATTTCAACATCAGAGACCCCTAGACTACAAAATACAATATATAGTGTAATATAGGTGAAGAGGTTCACATTGCCTCACCAGGAGCACAATTATGTGGACTACAATGTTTTAGACACAGACTTCAGAGATCATGTCTAAGAAATCACAATTATAAAAGGGGAATGTTTTATATGTTAGTTTGTAGTGTAAATTATGTTCTTTCATGAGAAATTTGTAAAATCAGGTCAGAGAAAACATCAAGTTTTTGTAATGCTTTAGTTTGTAACTTTTATATTTGCCACTGAGAATACCTTGTGCAAATCATTTGGATTAATATTGGTATTATTTATGGTACCGAAAATAATAACTTATAACTATTAGACATATAATTTGTTTCAACTATTTTGTAATTATTTAATATAGCAACCTTAATATAGATTATATGCGTTCAGTTTTTAGGTTAAGTTTCAAATTGTTTATTTGCCATTTTGAAATATTTAAATCTAATTATATAACTGTCAAATTGAGTGGTAGTGGATTGTTGAGGAGAAACAAATTATAGAATTCCTAGGTGAAATCCATTGGCTGTTTCACAGCAGAAAAAGAAGTTATTTTTTATAGTTAATTCAGATTTTATGAAACTGGACCTTGACCGGAACAATGAAAATTAGAATATCTTAAATAAAATTGAAATACTGTAGAACATAAATAAAGGAATAAAATGTGGCTCTAAAAAGAATGTAGTAAGGCCTCATAAAAGACATAAAGAAATGAACATTTTTGTTATTGGGTACAAATTATTAGCTTTGACTTTATCGTACTACACTTAGTTTGATAAAAGGACAGGTAATCTTTTGACAAAAAAGCAGGTTCGAACTCGTCTTGACTTTTCTGGCTTTCAATACATTGTATAAATTTTCCTAACTTTTGATATTCCTCAAATCTTTATTGAATTGATTCAATTCAATAACGCAGGGTATATGATTACAAATTAATCAATAAAACACGATTGAATAATTTACCTTTTGTTTGTCCACAGCTTCTCTTGTCTCTTCCAGTATTTTTTCCACATCTTCAACATTCAACATGTCATTCACCTTCTTCAGAGCCTCATTTCCAACCTTTAGTCCATCTAGTACCTGTGAAACACCAAAAAGTCAAATTATGTAATAATGATCTACAGAATCAAAAGAGTTGTGAGAGTAGGAGAGAAAGCGATAATGCTTTAATAAAAACTGTAAGGCGTGGGGAAACACCAACAGAAATAACAGAGGAAAGTTGCTTCTGGAGTATATAATGTCCTGAACTCTAGTAATCGCAAACATGGGTAATGCTTTTCGCACGTAAACGTTTAGAGAGGTGACAGCTATAACGATGACGACGAAGGGTATAGTTAATCGGATACATGGTTGGCTTGTGTCTGACGAGCCTTCCCTCTCCGAGAAAAATAGACTGGGTGTCATACAAGGAAGACCTAAGGGCACAACTAGAATCCAACAGTAATACCAGGAAACGGATTCACACTACAGTACAGCTGACAAATCTGCTGACAGTTTGTGGGTTTCTGAAATTGTGGGTTCATTTAAAGAGTCAGGGCTTTATTCAGGTACTTGGGAGACCTACCATGAGGCTCTTGCACTGTAAAACCATAAGGTTTATACGGCTAAGAGATTACCCTGTAAAAAATATGCACTGACATTGACAGCGTGCAGGGTTTTGCAAGGTTTCAGAAGCTATTAGCACAAAATCCCACCTCACTGCTTGGTGTTCTCAAAGACTATCAAGGTAGATATATTACTGAACCAAAGAGAGTTATAAAAATTATGAGTGAGCATCAATGCAAGGACTACGAGGGGCTGTCCTTATGGTGGCGTCCTCTCTCCTCTTCTGTGGAACCGAGTTGTGACCTAATTGTGTCTTTGAACAGCAGTGGTGTCTTTGCAGGGGTATGCAGATTACATTGTGACTCTTGTGAGTGGCAAGTTCAACACAACAGTAACGGAACTGACCAATGTTGCTCTGACATGGTGAGAAACTGGTGTGATGGGATGAGCCTTAGTGTCAACCCTACTAAGGTCGCCATGGTTGCCTTTACAAGAAGGCATCAGTTGGAGGGTATTGTTGCATTCTTAAGAAGCTCTTCCATTGAGTTAAAGTCCCACATCAAGTATCTGGACGTAATCCTTGATAGCGTCCTGAACTGGGTACCCCATCTGAAAAGGGTTATCGCCAGAGGGAAATGGTTTTTGATGCAATGGAGACGTGTGAAAGATGGGTCTTGAGGACTTAAGCCGAGGCTTTTGTATTGGCTTTATGTATCCGTGGCTAGACCTGCACTGGGGGCTGTTGTCTAACCAAAAGTGGAGGCCAAGATGGTGGTAGCTAGTCTGCCTAGCATCCAAAGGATGCCTTGCTATCATAGGGGCTTTTCCAAGTACGCCGGGCGCAGCTCTAAACAGTTGTCGGAATTTTGACCCCTGGACATTGTCATTCGGGCTATGTCCAGGAGGAGGGCCATCCTGTTTACAGCAGGTAGGACTTTGTTCGGCCTCGTGCTGCAACAGAGGTCACTGCAGAATTAGTGTACTGATTCAGGGGAATTCTCTGCATATGATTCTGATTACACAAAGATTTTCCTTTGACATATCCTTTAGGATTGTTGTATCTTCTAGGGATTGGTTGGAGGGAAGGTTGACCTTCTTTCCTTAAGTAGAACGGTGTCTTCTCAGGTTTTGGGTCTGATTACAGCAGAATATGGTCACCTGAGGTAGCATCTTCACAAAGTCGGCATTCTCTAGGAAGATTGGCTCTGTAGAATGTGTGACGAGCAGGAGGAGACTACTGAAAACCTGCTCTTTGACTGTCCTGCAAAAGCAAGGGAGAGCTACACCATCTTTGGTAGTCTGGACAAGGGTGGCGAATTCCCCCAGGAGACCTGACCGTAAACTGGTCAGCCTCTTGGTACACTTCCGGAGTGCGCAAAAGGTCCTTGAGACTCAAGTGCATGGCAATAGGCTTCCCCTTAGAAGAAGAAGAACCACCAAGTTATCTGACAATGTCTTGAGCTTGTGTAAATAATGAAGCTAATAACACGATCTTATCATTGTGCACGGTTACTTGGCATTGAATAACCAAAGAATACAGTTATGGCTCTCTTATGAGAACTTTGGGTCTCACATCTTGGCTACTGAAAGGAATCACAGATACAGTTTTTCGTATTAGATAGAATTTATGTCTACTGCAATCACTCTATAACAGAATTTCCAGAAGATTTTTCACATTTCGCCGATCTTGGCCCACAGAATCATATGATTAAATTTACATATATTTATAGTATACTATAGTTCATCAGCCAGTCTTAACAAATAAGTTCAATTTCTTATGAAGTTGGAATAATCTTACTAGTTTATTTCTAATATGGATTAGAGTTTACAATACGTTATAAATAGTTTTTGCTACAAACCAATACAATATTGTGAATGAATATTTATACGAATAAGTAGTTTAATTATTTCCTTGCATACTATTTATAAATTGTAAGCCATCTATTCTATGTGAACCTGCTGGTAGTTGTAATATTTGTTGTGTCAATAAAAACTGAATGAGACAATTGACAAATTGACATTACCTGTAATTCAACTTGTGAGAATTCCAGATCATGAATCATCCGTTCCAGGTTTTCCAACTGTCCATCTGTCTTCTCCAGCAGTTGCTCCTGGAATCGCTTTTTGCGAAGCAACAATTTTGCTCGTCTGTCAAAATACAATTTAATATGGAGTGAAAAATGTTAACTAATTGTACCATAATTACAATTAGATCTATCATATATCATTGGGTGGAGTAATAAATACGACTACCCAGGTACAGCAAAACCCATGTTTCACTCAAACCTACATGACCCTATAGATGTCCACTTCACTAACTACAATATGTCAAAATAGTGTGGTGCAAGGATAGTCAATAAGTATAGTCTACTGCAGAGGATGATCATTGGAGTTAGTAGGCCTCCGTGAGTGTTAAGGCAGTTGGAAGCCTCAAAATAAAAATATGCAACTTTGACTGGTGAGGCTGGAACAGAGTTAGCCTCTTCCATCTTCGATGTGACGTGACTGAGATTATAGTGCCTGTTATCCCTCGTCATGGTCTTGACAGGAAGTGGTCCCAATCCCCAACCTTACTCGTCACAAATATCCTGTCACTCCTGGTCCTTTTAGGACTAAGCGTAATGAGAGGTTTCTCAGTCATAAAGGAACAAAAACTGATTGATCAATAAATATATAGTACAGATGATCTGATACATATTGTATCAATATAATTACATAATATATGATGCAAATTTCAACACATTCTCAGATATATTTCTGGTCCAATATAACATGCTCGGTCTAATTTCAGGTTTGGTAGGAGACCTTTGTGTTTGAGTATGGTAAGGCAGATCCAGGACTTATTGATGATACTGTCTTCCTCTGCTCTTGTTAGTCTGTGTTGTCGACTCTTTGTAATCTTTAGTGAGCAGTGTTGTGTTTATTATTAAAAAATGAATTCAATTTTTGTTTTACAAAAGAAAGTGATTAGATACATGTTTAAATTAAACTATAGAGAATCATGTAAAGAAGTATTTTAAAAAATAACATTTTGACAATTCCTGCTCTTTATATTTTGGAAGTTCTAAAATTTGTAAAAAAGAATCCACTAATATTTACATCATCAATCATAAATCATAATTATAACACCAGATATAGAACTAATTATAAATACCCAATCCATAAACTTACTATGTTAGAAAAGAGTCCCTATTACATGGGAATTAAAATGTTTAATATTATACCTGATGGGATGAAAAAAGAAAATAACTTATTAAGTTTTGTTTCTTCTCTGACTGCAATATTAATAACAGCATGTCCATATAAGATTGAAGATTTTAATTCAGAACTGTTTAAAAAAGCATGAATAAGGCATGATGAAAAGATTTTTTTTATTTCCTATTGCATGTAATTATATCATATATTTTATTAATAGTAGACTAAGTAGCTTTTAGAAAAATTGACATGTCATACATTACAGGAGCTATGCTCCAACATTATGTAATAATTATATGACAAATAAATGATTGATTGATTGAGTGAGGGCTCAGTAATAGTGAACATACATTGACAGCGATGAAGTGTAAGTGAAAAAATCTAACCTTGATGACAATAGAAATACGCAATTACAAGAACTCTTGGTCTTCACAAGAACCTGCACTAGAAATACACAATTCTTTGAGCAAATTGATGCCTTAGAGGCCACTTCAGGTGAGAATAATCCTATTTAGACCAAACAAAACAAACTCTTGTACTGCTATATGTTTGATCTTGTGTAGTACACAGAGCAAACTGCAATGGAGTTGAATATCTTCAGTGCTTAATGCATACCAGCATACCCTGAATTCATGATGTAATTTCTTCTCAAAAATGTTGATGAATGTTGTTCAACATAAAATTTGAAATACTTAAACTGAACGCCAAACAATTATTTAGGTACACCACCAAACTAATAATGTAAAGGTGTTTAAAAATAATTGATTTTGCCATGAATAATTTAACAGTTGCAATCCTTCACATACTATAAAACTGTTAAAGACAAATATTTTATATAAATATTTGAAATTTGGAACCTAATAATTTTTTATGTACGTTTTGACAGTCACATTGGAGTAAAATATAAAGTATTGTAAAATGAAAAGTATACTTGACAGACTGAAGTATTTATTATTTCCAACTTGTTCCAGAAGAGTTGAATGAAAATCAAATTATTAAAATGAGAGATAATTCTTAGATGGTAATAATTTTCATTCACTTTATAGGGCTAAATTAATGAAAATTAGGTAAAATTTAATGAATTATGCTTACAACTGAGGCTATTGACAAATGACATAAATGCACTGTTGCGGTTTTTTATCCTACCTGTATGAGACAGTCACTTTCTAAATGATAAAAAACAAATTCAATGTAATCGAATCTACTGTTACTTACAATTAAAGAAGTTCGGCGACGGTATTTCATATTGTCAACAGAGAGTTTACTATTTACGTAAGTTCAACACGTAATCACCTAATTTACAATAATCACCTTGGCTATAACCAGAATAAACTTACTCTTTTTTGCCATCTGTGATCAGTTGCTTTGCAAGAACTCTTTCAGCTTGTAGCTTTTTCTCTATGCGTTGTTGGTATTGACGGAGTTTGTCACGTTGGTTTTTGACTTGCTGAAACATTTGAGACTATTATTGGCCTGTGGTATAAAAACTCAGATGGTGTATAAATTAAATTTACTTTTAAGATATAACCTTATTTTATTAGTTCATGTACATATAGGCTTTGTAAACAAAAAGTTCTGGCAGAATTGTTAACAATGCAAATTGTAACTTTTGTCTTACTTTTCTGATAAAAACTAACTTACATTACATTTCCCTCAATGAAACCATTAATTAATCTAAATGGCTTAAATTAAAATCTTTAGACATTTTGGATTCACTGCGGAGGGCCAGATTCAGGAAATGGATGCTATACAAAATTATGATGTGATGACTATGTTATTTACCTCATATATACTTGGGTTCAGATCGTGCAGTTTGGTTATGCACATTTTTGCACACTGGCAATAATTAATGAAATGAGCCTAGCTTGCAGTAATGCGATAAACAATTCCGGACTAGAGCTTTGAAAGTTACAAATAAAGCTCATTAAAAAATGGAAGATTAAGGTCTTAATTTCAACAGACCAGTTCAAAATGTGTCATAACTGATTATGGTCTGCTTTTTGTTAAAATCTTTTGCTTACGTAAACAATGTTGACATTGTAAATAACTAATGATAACATAAAACAAAATGTAATAAACCTAAGATAAAATATTCATCATCTGATTTATTGAATTCTTTATTTGTTTATTTTATACAAGTCTAGTACAACTCATGTAACTTTAAGAATCCTTTGTTTCAATATAGAAGTAACATTCTGAAACTCTTTTTAGTACTATAACAAAAGCTGAGATTTTTCACATTGGCCAATAAAAATGAATCCCAGTTAGATAACTTTACTTTCATTCTACAGTGATATCTGGCGTTCAAGTATGCAAGTTAGTGTGCCTAATTACCTATGTTATCCATGTTTTGAATGAAATAACAGTTTTTTGTTTCTTACATCTAAATAGTATCTTGCTTTCATAATTGACTCTCACTTTCATGACCTCCTTACAAACATCAAATTGCTATTTTTGGAAATGTGGCTTATAAAACAATGATAATGTTTTAATATTTTTGTGTGTTGTTTGTTAATGTTTGTGAAGATGTGTGTGTGTTGTACTTCTTAAAAGATGTTTACAGATATAACGATATTTAACTTAATGAAGTTATTGTTTATAGGATATTAGGAAAATAGATATAAAGGGTAGGAAAGCCTAAATAACAACTGAAATTACAACAGAAATGCTGCAAGATGAGAATGGCGTTTGGGTTTAGCTGGGAAATAGTGTAAAGTGGCAAAAGTAAAGTGCAACCAAGTGTTTACTTTCTTTTCTTTGGTAATGTTTGTTATTTTTAATTTAATTTTAATTATGTTATTGTTAACATAATATCCTGATGATCAGGAGCATTTCCGTTTAGCCTTTCTCACATGATCTGAGCTCGAATTTAGCTTGTTATCCCCTCCCACCCAGAAACCCTGATTCCTTGGATTATTGGACTATTCAAGATATAACGTACAAGTTCAAACATCGATGGCTAGGGGCGTTTCCGTTGTAATTTATGTTATTATTTAGACTCTCCTAAGTTACCTTTTATATCTATTTCACTAGTATCCTATACATTTACTTTCTTATTTTAAGTTGAAATTTTGACAAAACGTGTGAAGTGGCTAAAGTAAATAATTATCGTTATTTTATATTATAGTATAGTTCAGCTACGATTTCATATCTAAAAAGATTCATAGTGTAGCAGTTAAAAAGTGTATTTCTTAAGCTATTGGTGAATATAGTATTGAAAAAGTACAGTATTTTAATCACACAAAGCGGTGTAAAAATTGCTTTTATTAATTTAACTTTTACTATTTTGAAGAATAAATGTGTCCGACAGTTTTTGACACAAATAATATATGCTCATCACCATTATATGACAATACATTCTTGATGTATGTTCTATGCTCATTACTAAAAACATACAAATAATGTTAGTGAGTTTGAATTGATTTTAAACTATATTCCTTGTTATAATATATTAAATTAAATACTGATAGTAATGAACTACTGGTAAATAACTATAATTAGAATGGTTTTGTATTCAATAGTATAGGTAGCCTATTTTAAAATTCAATAATTTGATTCGCTGACTCGATTGTGGGGCAGATTTTAGATATCAAATAACAGAACTATCAATCGATATCAACATATCTAAAATACTAAATTAAAGTCTTGTGTTTTAAATTAACAGACATAGGCTAGTTTAAACAATTACGTAATGTCATAAATAATAAAGGAACCATAAGGAGTAATCAAACGATAAAATTAAGATAGGTGAGGGGAAAAAATATAATTTAAATAATAAAGGAAATGTAAAACATAACAAACATCTTGAAACAGAGAAAGACAGTACCATAAATCATCTTTAGTGTTCTTTTGTTTAGTTTTCTAAAGTTAACTATCTTTTTTATTAAAAAGAAGTTAGGCCTACTTATAGTAAAACAAATTGTTTTTAGAATATGATAAATATTAATGTGCATACAGTTGGTACAGACAATTTAGTTATTATTCAAATTAATTACTGGGCTATTGGTTGATTATATCGATGTGTATAATAATTAAATATCGTGTGATAATTTCAATATAAAAACTCGGTCCGCTTATCGTACTCTACCTTGATTATGTGGTTTCCGCTTATTATACTGCAGGCATTCAATATTTAATTCAATTGTTTTGGTGACCTAGGCCCTAATACATAACTGCAGCTGGGTATAAGATAAAGAATTATTAAGTAAAAAGTCCTTATCAAAAAGATAATGCAAGTAAGTAATAATCTAAACCTAAAAACATTTAAAACATAAGTTTTAACCTAGAAGCATAATTCTGACATTTCAACTAAACAACCTATATACTTAAATCAGAAATTAAAAATAAATTATGCTACATACATCTAGCAGAAAACTAACAAGAAACTAAATTTACTACACATTTATTTTAACAAGATGGAATAACTTTTTACCAGTACAGCCTTGTCATGATTCGTTACTTTTGACACTTTCTTCTTTCCGAAAATATTACCCATTATCACAATATATCATGCTATAATACAAACCAATATACGTAGAAAAAGTGCGTTTTAAGGTAATTAAACATGAAAAACTATATTTATGTGATATCAAACTAGCCCAATAAACACAATTTGAGGTTATTATTGTTATAATTTTTCTAGTTTGCAAAATTCAAAAATTTCTGTTTTATCTATGCAACCTCAAAGTTGTTGAACAGTGTCTTTGACTTTCCAGAGAACTGATACATGATCTAAAACAGTGGTTATTTTGTAATTATGTGTATCCACACAAACTCAGCCGTATTTGGATATTTTCTGCCGCGCTCTCTGAATAATATTAACGTATTACTTTTTTTACAAATAATGTAAATATGCCATTCAATGATTGAATAGTAGCATATTTTTTAACAAATAAATACAAATAAACTTTTTAGAGATGTCATTAAAATGTATATATAGGTAACCAAACTTACTTTAGAGAAAACACACAAATTAGAGTGTACACAGAACGATGTAATTTCTTAAGATAAAATATAAAAAAGAGTATTGAATTGTTTACTTCCCCTCCGTGTAAATGTTGAAATTACCTACAATCACCAACTCAGATTTAACAAATTATTTTTAATGGATTCTATGGACAATTAAGAGCCATATTTTGGTTTTCCGAGGATATCCACTTTTTACTGTTTTTCCTCAATTTAATTTAGAAATTATGTTCGTGGAAATACAGGAAGGACATATCCACTTATTGTAACAACTTTTTACTGTTTTTCCTCAGTTTAGTTTAGAAAGAGGGAAGAGCGTCCTTTAAAAGTTACCAATTATCAGAACCTTATTAATAATTTGTTATCAGAACCTCTAAAATTGTAGTACATTACTAAATATTTCAAGGAGTTTTTCGTTCTTTACTAGTGTTATATAATTTACTCCATGTAAACATAACTAGATCATCTGTTATTTTTAAAGAAGATATTAAGTAATTGTTTATACATTCTGATTAAGATTATCTAGTTGAATTTTGTTGATTAAAGCCTTAGTTTGTAAAAAGGTTTTCTTAGTTTCATTACAATTTAATCAACAAAATTCAACTAGATAACCTTAATCAGAATGTATAAACAATTACTTAATATCTTCTTTAAAAATAACAGATGATCTAGTTATGTTTACGTGGAGTAAATTATATAACATTCTCCCCCACTGAATTTAGGAGGTAGTCATTGAAACGTTCAGGGATCCTTCTTATTCTTGATCCTCTTCGAGGAGAAACTATTTTCCTCGATAACACCATCTTTCAGAAGAGACTGTATTTCACATTGTATAAATTTTTCATCTTCCCCAAAAAACCGCCTTGTCTTAGTCACAACAGGTCAACAATCTTTAGTCATGTGCTGAAATAATGATGGTGGTTCCACATTAGCACAGGCAACGTTACAAACGGAGAAAGATGATCTTGGTCCCCCAAAGTCTACAGTAACATTTATATGTAGTTTCATGATATCATGTCCTATCAGTACATCAGTACATAACCTTTCAATTACAAGCATTTTGATTTGTTTGTAAGCATTGTCTTGTACATACAGATCTACCCTAACATACCCTTTAATTGGTGAAACGAGTGACGTAGATGCCATCGACACCTGTTTGACTTTTGGAAATGTTTTAAGGTTGTTAGCCTTTACAAAACTACTATCAATAAAACTATCAGAACTTCCAGTATCAACTAGCAGAAATTCCGTTTACATTTCCGGATACAATTGCTTTAGATAATACTTTGGGTGTTACTGCTGAAGTAATTACGGGACATGTTGTTAAAGAGGCTGAATTTATCTTACCTTTTTTAAGATTCTTAGATAAACAAACTCTGAGAAAATGACCAGTTTTCGAGCAACCTTTACAAATAGCATCTTTTGCAGGGCAGTCATCTCTTGAAATATGTCTTGCTCTTCCACAAAAATAACATTCTGTCGGAGTCCGTGTGCTGATACAGCAGCAGCAGTAGAATTGTCTTCCTGAGCTTTTAGTTTGTCTGAAGGAATCTTTAAATGACTACTCGTATCAACGTTGTGACAATATGATTGAGGTACACCTGAAGTCATGGAATAAGCGTCCGCATGTTTCTGAGCTGACTCTAAGGAACGAGCTATTTCTTCAACTTTTTCCAAGGTTAAAACGTTATGTTCCAGAATACGTTGTCTGATTTGAGAATAATTTAAACCACTAATAAAGGGATCTCTGATAGACTCATCACTATAGGTTTTAGCATCGACATTTACGAAATAACACTCCTTACTAAGAGATTTAAGCGTTTGCAAATAGTGATTTATTGATTCTCCTTCTTGTTGTTTATGATTAGCAAGCAAGTGTCTAGCAAAAAGTACATTTTTCTTAGGTATGAATAATGTTTAGCGGATTGACCCAGTCTGCACTAATGCCGAGAGTTATTTGTGATAAGACTCTTCAAAATCTCATCTGTTACGTGAAAAGCACAATTCAAGATCCAAGATTCAAGATTTTTATTGTTGAAGACTGTACAGCATAGCAATGGTCAAAGATCACTAAGGCTAGACTATTTTCCAATTAAAGTTAGATTTAATTACGTCAAAATACTTACAGACCTCGTATAAACAGTTTTTGACTAGGAAGCTCTTAACTGCTGACTTAAATTTATTGTACGGTAATTTCTTGATATTATTTGGTAAAACATTGTACATTTTTATACCCATATATTCAAAAACTATTGAGTGTACTAGTATACATACATCTTTTCGCGTTTAAATTATTTTTATATCTTGTGTTAAAGGTGTGAATACTGGTTGAGTCATTAAATTTATTAATATTTTTGTTAGTATGCAACAAGGTTGAGAAGACGTACAGTGATGGCAATGAAATTACTCCTAGGTATATGAATAAAGGTTTACAATGGGTTTGATCCGGAGCGCCACATATTAACCTGACTGCCCTCTTCTGTAATGGAAAAACCTTTTTAAACCATCCGGAAACCATCCGGAATTACCCCATAAGGAGATACCGTAGCTAAGATGGTTTTGAATGTAATCATAGTATATGCTCAGAAGGATGTCAGGAGTAACACTGCTCTTTAGAGATCTCAAGAAAAAGAGCCCCTTTGCTAGTTTGGTGGCTACATTGTCAATATGATTACCCCATTTTTAAGTCAATTTGTAAAAATATGCCCAGGAACTTCAAAGCACAGATTTCTTTCCTTTTTGGTGACAAGTTAAATGCTAAGTTCTGCACCTTCCCAGCATTAAGACATAACTTAATAGTTCCAATCTACAACTATTTTTGTCTTGTCTTCTAGGGTGTTATGGGCCTCCATAGTACTACTCTCCCTGAAATTTAAACCTAAGTAATCTGCGAATAAAAAAACTATTTACTATTATATATATATATATTATTTACATTAATATATTAAATAACCAGCGTACGCCCCAAGATAGATCCCTGTGGTACACTATGAGAGACTGTGAGAGTCTTAGAAAAGATTCCAATAGTACATACAGCCTGCTGTCTACCCTCTAGGTAGGATTTAAAAAATGTAACAGCTAAGTTGTCAGACAAATAAAAAGCCAGTTTATTTACTAAAACACAGTGGTCTACCAGTGTCAAAGGCCTTGGACATATTAACAAATCTAAAAACTACTTTATCATGACATTCCAAGCCTTTGTAACAATCACTAATCAAAGACGAGACTGCATTAACTGTGCTGTGATTTGGCCGAAAACCAAATTGACTTTTAGACAAGAGTCCATTTAATTCAAGGTAATCAGGTAATATTGTATATGAATCAGGCGTTCAAAGACCTTTGACACTATAGGAATAATTGAAATTGGCCTCTAATAAGCACAAAGATGTTTTGTACCTTTCTTATGAACAGGTACAACCTTACTAATTTTTAAAATATTAAGAAATACCTCTTAAGCAACACACATATTTAAAAGACAAATTAAAGCCTCACAGAAGTTTAAACCATAAAAATCAAGAGATGAACTACTGCTTAAATTGTTAATAGCTTTATACACTTCTTATACTGAGAATTTTATAATGGTAAAACTAGGCTTAGACAAAAAATAATTTATCACACTTTTAAATCAAATCTATTTAAGTAAAACTTATGGTCATTAGTACTTACAGTAACATTATTGGTGATCTCCTGCACAGATTCAATAAAATAATTATTAGAAGTGTCAGGAGATAATATGCTTGGCAGAGAAAGAGGTCTACTATTTGATCCTTTATTTTCCTTTATAATTGACCAAGCAGCTTTGGTTTTATTATTTGAAATGTTTACAATTTCATTGTTGAATGCCAGCTTGACTCTTTGAATCTCGAACATGACTTATACAATTCTCTAATCATTCCATTTGGATCACTAGAATTGTTCAGAAGATAACAAAGCTTATCAAGATCACATTTCATCGAGACCAGACCATCATGATGCCATTTTGAATTAGGATTTCTTTTTTTTATACAGCTACGTTTCAGGGGGATTGAACAATCTACAGCCCATAACAAGTAATAAAAAAGCTTAAAGTTATCATTAATACCTAAATTAGAATCATAAATTTCAATCCAGTTTATTTTGTGCAGAGATTAATGCAATATTTTTGAGGTAGATTTATTTAAAGTTCTACTTAAATTACTTAATCTATTAGGCCTAGGTTCTTTAGTAGTTAAAAGCTCAACATTAACTTTAAAAAGAATAGTATTATGATCTGATACTCCAGTATGTTGTACAGATGTAGTCCATCTGTCTTGATGAAAAGAGGTGACTACATTGTCTACATATATTTTCCACTAACACCCGTGTTCAGGTTAGGCCTTGTAACGTCAAAAACTGTAGGCTGCAAGCCAAAACTAGAGAACAAGTTTATTAGTTCAGAAAGGTTGTTAGTGGTTGATAAAACTCAATGTTGAAGTCTCTAGCAATAATGATATTTAAGCTTACGCTCACTTCATGTAGACTAGAGCACACATCATGCAGTTTATCAAAGAAGGAGGATAGGTTACCTGAAAGTGCATGGTAGACAGAAACGATCACTGTCTTGTATAGATGAAATAATTATTTCAAGACTAATTATAATTAGTCTGGGCGCGCGGCTCTGGCACTACTAGCCGTTCAACTAAGGTTCGGCTCGCTCGAGGTTCTATTTCGCTGTCACGCGCAACGTTTCACAAAACTCATTCCATTCAACACACGAAATAAGCATTTTGCCATTACTTTATCGTAATAAAAGTTATATCAAATTAAAGAACACATTCTTGTCTTTCCAACCAATACGTATAAAAAATGTCAATTCTAAAATAATAATGTCTAAATTAGTAAAAACCAAGTACAGTTTTAGTTTGGTTAATTTTATGATATGAAATTTTCGCTCTGCGAGGAAGTTTTTTAGTATCCGGTCAGTATCAAACTTCCCGTGGAAAAGTTTTAGAAAATCGATTATTAAACTGCATTTTTTGTCTAAAAAAACTTTTTTCTACGACCCCTCATTCCGGGGGAAATTAAGCGTTATCTTAATATTTATAAACACTCGGTGCGCGAGCTTCTCCCAGTCTCAGTACGGTCTGCAGTTCTTTTAGCGTGAAAGCAATGACATTTTGGCTTACCTATAAACCTCACCTCATATATTTTCTAGGATAAAATACGGATAAAAGTTCAGTTTTAACATTTTAAATCTTAAACTGTCTTTAAATGGCTTAAATATAAAGCTAGATCCTTACATAATAGAATAGAACAGAACAGTGTTGTATTCAACGTTCTCCACAGTTTTTTAATGACAGAAGTAATTTAAAACATGTTAATAAATAATAATAAAATATGTACAAAGTTAATACATACGCTTCAATCCAAATCTTCAATGCCGCTCAAATCACCCGTCTTCAATGCCGCTCAAGTCATCTGGCGCGTTTTCACTGCTTTCACTGTCACTGCTGCCGAGTGAAATGATCATTGATTCCACGAGATTGTCGATTTGGGGCTCAGATGAAGCATAATCATTTTCAATTTTTTTCACGTGTTCGCACTTTCTGGCCCATTCCTCTGCACCTATAAGTGAAAACTTTTCTTCCGCTAAAGAGTTAATACTTGAAAAACTGCACTGAATATTTCTACTGGCTACGTAGTTTTTCACTTCAGCCCAAATAAGTTCAATAGGGTTTAAGTCCGGGTGGTATGGTGGGAGCCGAATCGCAACATGTCCTCCACTGCTGGTCACTAGTTCATCAAGCTCATACCTAACAAATTCGTTTTATTTAGGAGAATAACCCTGTACAGCTCCGGGACTAGCAAATCATCCGAAAAAGGTATTTGATGTTTAGAAAGCCAATTTTTCATCAATTGTTTCTCACTTTTTGAAGTAGGTGCTTTGTCTTTTTGTGCATTGTGATAGGGGGCGTTATCAACAACAATAACTGATCTTGGTGGTATGTTAGGCAGAAGTTTTCCTCTCATCCATTTCATCATTGATTCCGTATTCACGTTATCGTGGTAATCACCCGAATGACTCGATGCCTTCCACATTGTCAATGCATTGGGAACAAAACCAGCTTCACTTCCTGCGTGTATCATGATCAACCCTTCCCCTTTCGAAATGGGAACACGCATTCCTTTAGTTGATTCGTCAGACCACGATGAACTTGACACATGACTTGTCAGTATATAAGACTCGTCTAAGTATATAATTGGACGTCCTTCATCTCTGTAACGTTTGAGTGCTCTTAAATACGAAATTCTTTTTTCTCTTATTTCATTAGTCTCGATCAAAAGCTTGTGGTTATTTTGTGTCCTTCTCCATCGAAAACCAAGTTCTTTAAGAATGTTGTTGAGGCTTGATTTTGATCCTTTAAAGTCGATCCGCTGTTTCAATTCTTCATGTAACAATGATACAGTTGGTAGCTTGTTTTTTAGAAGATGGAACTCGTACACAATTCGCCTTATCAGAGCTTTGTCAAAGTCATCCAATCCTGTAATAGGCTTTTTACGATTCCTTTTCAATTTGTTTGGGGGTGAGAAAACTACTTTCACCATTGTCATTATTAACGGTTAAATTTTTAAGCTCTTTATTAATTCTTGAGATTTCACGTTCTGAGACGCCTGTAGCTACTGCTGTTCGGACACGGGCCTTTGCCAAGGGAATACTTAAAGTTGTTTCATCAGCCTCCTTTTGCATGAATGTATATACATTACTGACAATTTCACGACTTTGACTGTGCAAAACTCTACCCTTCAGTTTTGATTTCACGCGATCACACATGTTGCTTATGAAATAAGCTTCTTACTAAAACAAAATAACACAATACAAAATCACTGAACGTAATAATTATTCACAGTTAACTGCACACAGTAAATACACACAGCTTAGAACAACTCACTGTTAATACTGAAGTTTAACGATGCTCACTCTATGACAACAGATGTCACACTGGAATTATATTGTTTGGAGGGAAGGTTTGCTGGAGGGAAAGATGAGTCACAAGTCAGCCAAGCCCTTCCGGCTGGCCCGAACTTGAAGTCCGCCACTGTGGCGCGGGCGTGATGTTTTCAGGAATGAGCGATTCACACACCCCTCTTCCCCCCGCGCCATAGCCTACCACCGACCGGCCGCGCGCCCAGACATATTATTCTATCTGTAGTCATCAAGAAAAATCGTGGACAGTTGCAATACCTGGTCCTCACCTACCATTGGTAATTTTTCATAGGCAGGATACTTTAAGCCTGCTTTTACAAGACTTATGGTTCCACCACGCTATAATGTGGATTTGCAAAAGTGGGATGCGATCTCATAGCCCGGTATGGCCAAGTTAATCATATATTGATTATAATATTGATGCACATTTTTCATTCGTTTTCAGCAGTGAAGAATAGCACCATAATATCACACATTACCTAAGAAGTTTGGTATGTTACGTGATAGATGAATTGTAGGATTTTGGATATTTACCATCGTTATATGTTACAAAAAAAATAACATTTTTTAACGTCTCGAAGATTGAATCCACCTTCTTCTTCAGCTGGAAAGTCCCCAATACATTGAAAGAACGTATAAACTAAAAATTGCAGCGCTGGACTACCACTCATTACCCACTTTTAGTTCATAAGTCTTTTTTAAATGTATTAGGGTTTTACACCTGAAGAAGAGAGGGATTTCAATAAGTTAAACGTGGTGTTATACTGCTTTAGAACGCGTAACGATGTCAAATGTCTGAAATTCTACTGTTCATTCAAATCACCCATCGTCAATAACAAAATTAACTAAACTAAACAGAGATTTACCTGATGGGTTAGTTATTGCGGCATGTTTTTCGTACATCGTCAGAACTACATGATATTTTTGGTATGGTGAAACATACTCAATGATAATGAAATTGTGAATATGTAACTAAAAATGTAAAAATTTAAAGGATATTTCTTCCCGTATCTGGTTTCCATTCTTCAATTTCGTTGGGTGGTTTTTCCGTATGGATGTATCTGTTTTTTTCTGTAGAGTTCAACACTTTAAAGCAATTTACGCAATACATTTTGCATTTTGGTACGTATTTTATTTTACCATAACTTAAGGAATTGCTAGGAATAAAAATAAATTTCAGTCTTTAATTGGAGATTTTAAAATATCGTGTTTTAAATAGTAAACTGATTTCTCTTAGTAATAGTATTGCAGTCAAACCAGTACGAAAGAGGAAAGAAGACAAATTCTAGCTATTCTGAAATTGTTTTGTTAACACATGCTCATAATGATGATACGTTTTGTTTTGTTTTTAAAATGACGTGTAATAGCATTTTGTTATTTTTTAAATTCCGTTAAAACAAATATAGTTAATGTTAATTAAGTTGTTTAAATTTACTTTCTTAAGTACTTAAGTATAACCTGGAATGTTCATTGAGTTGAAATTCCCATTACAGAACATTTGGCATCTGTTGTGGAAACAACGACGGAAAAACGGAATCCAAATCGACTAAACAAAGGAAATACAATTCAGAAGTAGGTTCACTCGAAACGCTTACAATAAATTTGATAGGCGGTTATCATAGAAGTGTGTTAGATTTGTCTCAAGATGCATCGGAATTTTATAAAAATTTATCAGAAAAACTAGAGTTGTTATTTACGCTTAGGTGAGTGAGCTAGTTTTTTTTTTTTTTTTTTACAGAAAATGATGAACAAGCTCTTGACGCTGAGTACGGTGAGGTAGAGAGCTACAGACAACTGTGGATACCAATAAAATGTAAATATGACACCCTTAACCCGGAAGTAAGGATTGGCAAAATTTCAGAATGTGGATCAGTTTAAAACAATTTTTGTTGTAAACAACTGCACCATTTACCGAAGTTAAACCTGAGTAAGTTAAATATGACAACAGTTTAAAGCATTATATCGGCTTTTGGGCTCAATTCAAAAAGATAGTCGAGGACGAGTCAATTGAAATGAATCAACAAAAAGCCAGTACAGTTCAGTTCAGTTGCTTCAGTTTTTAATACAGTATGCAGTTGAAAACTCTTCGGCACGTGAACTAGCTTATAGCTTTCTTCCATCTGGTCCTAACAATCCAAAGGCAACTGAGCAATTTACACATAGGGTTTTTAGGAAAGAAATGTTGATTAAATTTTACTTTAGATAATTGCTAAACTTAGTTTTTTCTCAACATACTGCTAACGTGCACTCTCTAATATTTATATGATCAATTAGTAACTCAGTTAAGTTCTTTAGAAACGTTAGCGGAAGTGCTATGTATGCCTGTATGCTGTTTCCCATGGCAGAGTCAGTTTTACCAGAGGTCACCTTAAAAGAATGGCGGTAAAACACTCTTCTCGTCTAAGATTAGCGGCCGCAAAAAATCAAGTTAGAAGCGCTTTTAACGTTTTTGAGGGTCGAATAGAAGCAGAAGAAAGGTTAGAATTAGCCCAGAGTAATAGTAACATTTTCTCTGAATAATAATAAGACGAATCTTTAGGTAATAATAAAAAAGATAGAGTATAAAGAATGAACAGTGACTCATGAAAAGACCGTTCAGTACGGTTACGAACACCATTACATATATCGTGTACATGTTTTGTTCTGATGATAATTACATGAGGATGTATGTTTTTACTGCTGAACTACACAGGGGTGTATATATTACTAAAATTTTTAAGAAACATGCCAATATTAATGTATCTACAAATTCCAAAATTAAATTAAAGAATATATTAGGAAATCCCAAGAATAAAATTAATGAAGAAGAAAAATCTGGAATTTATCAAATTAATTGTGACAATTGCGATTTAAAATACATTGGCCAAACAAAAAGAAAGCTAAAACAGAGAGGTAAGGAACATAGGGCATGTTTAAAATACCAACAGGAAGAAAGATCAGCCATGGCAAAAACATGCACTTCAAACTGGACACTCTTTTTCACATGCAAAATTATTAAAAGAAGTACAAAATAAAAAATTCCTTGATGCATATGAAACAATTTTTATAAAAAAGAACCAAAATAATCTGGTAAACAACGAACCTGGGCCTTTTCAAAATTCACCGTTACTTTATTTGATTTAACTAAATATAAAATTTATTTTTATATATACATATAACATACTGTGCTGTCATAGAATATTACCTCTTTGTATTTTTAATGACATATGTTTTTATTTAGTACAAAATTGTTTATGTTACTATTGTTGTTATTACTTTTATTCAGTTGTGTGAGTCCGAAGATGTACTCATTGAGTACGAAAGGCCTCACAAAAATAAGGAACTTTATATTATTGGAGAGTTTGTTTAAATTAATATATCATTTCCAATAAGACAAGAGCTTCAAGAATGTATTTAACAGAGTTTTCAAAAACTTTTGTTGTTACACACATTTAACAGTACTTTTACTTAACTTAATGGACATAGGCAAATAATGCTGGAAATAATGTTTAGTGTTATATATGGTATAAATAAAAAGAACAGTTGCTTTCTTACAATTTGTATTTTTATAACCTCAAAACTACTATTTGTGCTTTGATGTGTTAGTGGTTGCCATAGCAATTTTGTTTCTAAATCAGTTACCAGTTTTCTCGACATAATTCAACAAGCACTGGTGGAAAGTATGCCTAACAAATTGGCATTGCTCATAAAAAAATAAAGGATTCCATACTAAGTATTAGATGTGAGTAAAACTTAATGAATAAATTATATTGAAAAACCATGTTGAGTCTAATAATTAGTCACTCCTCTGTAAACGTAAATCTTAAGGAAATTTCATTGAAATAGTTGACTAAGAGTGTTTTATTTTATTTACTCTCTAAGGTGAAATTTGGAATGATAACTTTTTATGTCGACATTAGGAACAAATTAAAATCTGTTTTTAGCAATAGACAGACATATTATTTAAAGGTATCATTGAAATAAAACAATACTACATAAAATAAGAAATTGAAACATATGGTGCATTTATCTCTCTCTCTCTATAGGATGTCGAGTAACTCTCTGGACAAAGGATACCACATTATTGCTCAGGTCATGACAAACATATTTCTCAGCTAGTAGCTAACAATACAAACACTGAATAAACGGCAGCACTCAATGTGGCTATAAGCTGAGAACCTCAATGTAGGCCATATCTTGTCACAGTAAATCTGCTTTAAATAATTTATTTATGATTTGATTTAAATAATTTTTGTGTCATTAGATTTGTGATAAAATCCTCAAAAAACTGTTATCCTGTAATGCTTGAAAAAAATGCTAGTTTTCAAGATAGTCAAAAGTTGAAAGTTTTAATGGCCGCCATTTTGAAAAGACTAAACATAATTTCATTATATTTTTTATTGAAAGTACTATAAGTTACTGAACTTGCCTTGTTATTATAAACATTTGAGGCAAATTTGGTGTAATGTAATTTATCAGTTTTTAACATATTACTTTTTTTTATAAAAACACATACGGACAGACAGATGGGAAACTAAGCATCGGAAACCCATGTATATATGCTGAAATATGTTTATATTGACCAGAGCAATAACGTGGTATACCTTTATCCAGAGAGTTACGGGACACTGTATAAAAGGCAAAGCCCTCCTCACTCACTCATCACTTATTCTCCAACTACCCGATAACTCAGAAAGATGAAATTTGGCACTTGTAAACCACATGACTTAAATAGAGAAACTATAGTATTTTCGTAAAACTCAAACGCCTATATGAATTGAGATGTGGTTACAAATCTTGGAACAAGTATATATTCAAAATGTCAAAACCCCAAATAATTTGTACAGAAATAACCGTGAGAAAGTTTATTTCTAGTTACACAAACGGTACTAAATTTTCCAAACTCACTCATACTTGCCACTCATAAACACACCGTACAAATGACCGATACGATCCTACTGCTTGATTGCAAAACCCTTCTTCTAGTTTTATTCCAGAATACGTAATTTCAGAGTCTTCTGATTGGTCCATCACTCAAACTTTAGACAAATGTGTTCTCACTAATGAGAAATGTTGACGAACGAAAAGTATACTACAGGATCAAAACGAACCGTTCAGCCTAATTCAATATTCTGGAGCCCGGTTTAAACAGTTCGTTCAGCATTTGTCTAAACATTGCTTCCAACCTGCATTCCAATCCTTGCTGTAAGAACTACTGAACATGTTTGAAACCTGTCAATACAGTTCTAAGTTACGACTATAATATTCGACTTCAAGATTATAATATTTTCTCTAGTAACATTTTTTTTCTCTTTTTACATTTTTTATTTCCGAATTTCTAAACTTATTTTATTTTAAATAAACAATGTAGTACAAGTATCAAGAATTATTTATACTGCAGTCATCCAACTTATAATGTAAAAATGCCTTTTAAAGCCCAGCAGTTTGAAATAACACACCAATAAAATTACAAACATTAAAAAAATATGCACAAAATTGAATCTTTATATTTAAGTCTCTTATGCTTTAAGTAATTTTATCTGTCAGACATAAGACATATTTTTTATAGACATACAAAAAATTAACAGATCCAACTTTATAACTTGATACTATACTGTTTCAGGACAGACGTAGACAGACAAAACAATTTAGACAAAGAAGAAACGATGATATATTTAAATATATATATATATATATATATATATATATATTATATATATATATATATATATTATTGCGTGCCTGAGTAATAATTTTCAAAAACTAAATTTTTCAAATGAGACTAGAAAATACATAATCATCTTTATATATGTATATTTCTTGTGTTCGTGTGTATGTGACTGAACTCCTCCTAAACGACTGGACCGATTTTGATGAAATATTTTGTGTGTGTTGAAGGGGATTCGAGAATGGTTCAGATTCACAATTTGGTCCAATTAAATAGTTTATATAATAAATTTTTAATTTATAAATAGTTGTTGATGTTGGAGTGTTTATATTGGATTCGACAGACTGCGCTACGACACGTAATACAAAGCGAACTGATACTTAACAGCTGTTAATACTTTCAGCTGAAGTTCATCAAAGAGGCAGAAAACAATTGTTTACATTTAAACATAATTTAGAAAATTGTTATTGTAAAGTGCTTGATGAGTAGTGTAATGCAGGTTGCATAGAAGACGTCATTGCCTAATTTTAAATTTAGATTGCGCCAATTAAGTAGATAGTTGATTAATAAACTATCTAATGCAATGAAAATACTATTAAACGCTATTATGAAAACAACCTCATTGTACAAATCCGTGAATGTTTGCACATAACGTAATCGAATTTGGTTAGATCGAAGGTAAATGAAAAAAGCCGAAAGAAGACGCTCCATGATCGAAATTGGTTTTTGTTGATACATTTTCTTGATCGGAGCACAAGGCAAACGCCATAATAATACTGGAAATATCTTAGAGAGAAAATTAATATTAACAGACCGAATTTGATAATTTATAACTTAATTAGTTTATCGAAATTCAGCTCTATAGATTAATTGTACTGAATAACTTATCAAAGCATAAACCACGAAAGATAGAGGAAGGACATATGGTACATACCTTCGTAATGCGCTCAAGAGGCTCACGAAGAAACGACTATAAATTATCCCAACAATGTTTAGAATGTGATAGAAAAAGAATACGTGAATATAGTGTACTGTTTTTTCAACGGGAAATTGCGTGCGAAGCCGTGGGCAACTGCTAGTCATATATTTCTTGTGTGTGTGTGTGTATGTCACTGAACTCTTCCAAAACGACTGGACCGATTTTGACGAAATGTTGTGTATGTATTGAAGGGGATTTGAAAATGGTTTATATTCACAATTTGGTCCACTGGAAAATGTTTTTTTTTATTTATTTGTAATTTCTAAATAGTTGTTGATTTCAGAATGTTTTACATTAGATCCGGCAGACTGCGCTACGACACGTAATACAAAGTGAACTGATACTTAACAGCTGTTAATAATTCCAGCTGAAGTTCAGGAAAGAGGCAAAAACATTTGTTTACATTTAAATTTAGAAAATTATTATTGTAAATTGATTAATCAGTAGTGTAATGCAGACTGTATAGACGACCCCCCCCCCCCCCACCCCCCCCCCCCCCCACCCCCCCCCCCCCCCACCCCCCCCCCCCCCCACCCCCCCCCCCCCCCACCCCCCCCCCCCCCCACCCCCAATTAAAGCACTATCTGAAGAATTAAATCTTCCATCTGTTGTTTTGCGGATGTGGTGCTTGCTCATGCAGTGTGGCGAATGTACCTTTCCATGGAAGATTATAAATGGCCACGTGGAGTTGTTTTTGTAACAAGTTTGAACATTTCGATTTCTATTTCATTTCAACATTTCTTTCGCCAGTCCTCGGCGATCGAGTAATGGGATTTACATGTATTAAATATCTCGATAACAGTTTGAGATACCTAACAAAATTTTATTTATTGGAACAAATTTTAAGAAATGCTATTCGCATATCGGAATTTTTTTTATAGGTAAATAAATAACGGAGATATGATTTTTTTTTATTAAAAAAACAAACAAACGCTGTATTGCGATTAAATAGTGTACCTTGCTGGCCAATGACCGCGGCAAAGATATGTATAAGATTTAATTTTCGTACCACGTTTCAACTGTTTTGGGGCAGTTATCGTTTCCATAAACCGCGTCGTTTATACGCGTGGGTGCATGTGCACACACACATATTTGTGCAAAACACAACACACACACACACAAACACACCAAATTTCGCTTAGGGGTTTGGTGGTTTTGGGTTCTGGAGGTCATGTTTCAGTGAAGTCATGTATAAATTGGTCGTGCTACTTTGAATATTACAATAGACAAGCTTCATGTTCACATAGTCCTACCATCTGTTGATGCATAGTAAAGAAAAAAAACTGACCAAAAACATAACCTAAAAACAATTTCTGAAACATTGTGGTTTGTTATGTACTTATACTTTTTAGAATTCTTTATATCTTCTTGACCTTTTTATCTTTCTTTTGTCTTAAGTTTTATTTATCAAATGGGAAGACGAATTCCTGGTAAAAAACACAAAGGAGTCAAGGATCCAATAGCCCAGAAAGAATTAAGGGAGGAAGCGTAAGTAGGCAATTTTTGTTGAGCCATATAGGCTATTTAAAAATTTGAAATTGTGTATTTATTTATATTATATTGAGTATTAGTTTAATATATGGTATCAGTGAGGTTAATGGCTGGTGCTGCCAATCGGTTTTTCAACTTTATTAATGTATTGTGCTTGTCCTCCAGTGCAAGATATAGTTTTACAGGGTACAATTGGGTGATATGGTTTTAGTACTCTAAATGGTTTTAATAAGCGGCCTCCAACACAATCGGATTATGGTTATCGAATGATTCGAATCATCAATGACCAGCCAAAAGACTGAAAGCAAATTGTCAGAACAAATAACTTAAATAGATATTTCAAAAGAACAACATGGTTTTGCTAATTTTCAATCATAGAAATGGTAATGTATCATATTAACGGCCGGGGCGGTAAAATACGAGTTTTGCGTTATTAACTTATTGGAATCGTCCTATAGAACAAAAAAGTATAAGGTTTGATGGGGTGGAAATGAGAAATAACAAAGTTCTAGAAAATACAAAATAAAATCTTTTCAGTAATATCTCCATGTTCTACATCCACGTCTAGCGTCACGTGACCTTTTGTGGCCAATGATTGAACCTCGTGATGACGTCCATTGGTTGCACCGCCATCTTTGCAAGTTACGTAAATGAAAAATAATACAGAAATGAGCAGAATTTTGATCAAAATTAATAATGTTTTTCTTAATTTCGAGAAAAAAATTAATTACGAGTGCCTCTGATGCTGCCCCGCGCTGATGTCAATAAAAGAAAAACATCCCTCGAGATAGTACCTATCAGTAAAATATAAAATTCTAGAGGGGCTGATCAAAAATATAAATTGAAATGTAATGCAAAGGCAATTATGTAAAGTTAAAAAACTAAATAAATCATGAAAAACTCAAATATATAGATGGATATTAACAGAGAACACTTACCATTAGTGTGTTGGCGGATATAGCTGAGCAGCAGCAACAAAAAAGTGGTCTTATCACAACGAAACGACAAAGTCTCCCGGTTTAAGAACACCACTCGACCGCACAATGAACACATAATAAAATGAACGCAAAATAAAACAGCATTTAAAAAAATTCCATGTTCAATTAAAAAAGAGATAATTTCGTTTCGGTTAAAACGTAAACTCTTTACGTGCCATACGAAACACTCCGACACACACAATTCACTAGGGTTGGTTGAACTAGTGGATGGTTGATTCATCATTGTAAACGCACTCACTCAATCCGACCTACTGAAACACGATATCTTGTGTAGAACTGACCCATGCCCCGGAGAACTCAGATAACAGATATGCTATCAGTCCCCGGCCACAGATAATATTCAAGTAAACAGATTATCCAGACACAGCACACAAACTGAACATTAAAACAGTAGGAACTTAACCACTTATCAATATACCCCCTAAAATCATGTTATTTGTCATTTGCACCCCCTAGTACTATATATATTTTTTGTTCAGGAGGGTGAGCAGAATACGTTGGTAACGTCAAATTCGTGATTTGCCGCCCCGGCCTTTAATCTTACTGGTACGATAGAAATTAATGTATAAATATTAATATATTAATTACGCCAAAACATAACATTTACTTACTTTATGTATTTTCAAAGATAAACATCTGCTTATGAAACAAAGAAGACATGTACGTAACTGTTCTTGCTGCCATTAGTCAATAATGAAACACATGATTTTAATATTGAATTTATTTCTAAACACGTTTTTACTTTGAACTAATTTTGAGTGATAATTTCGAACTGAATCAAGTTTTAGGCTTTTAAAATCGTATTATAGTGAAGCTATACTTTAATTTCTTTTTTTTTTGAAGAGGAGGTCGACTGATCTCTTTTTCAAGCCTTATTCTGTCCGTCCTCATGGGCCACTGGCCTGTGCGAGGATCTTATCAAACAGAATAAAGTGGAGAGTTTATACAGTAAGAGGTTGATTGTACTGATAAAAAGTGCAATGGTCACAGACAGGATTTGAACCTGCACTACCTCTAACTCAGACCCAAAGTCTAACGACTTGGACAGCTCGGCTATTGGCACTCCAAAAAATCGGCACCCATGGAAAATAAACGTATTTGTTTTAGATTACATAAAATAACTAAACTTTATTTAAACGGCCTTTGAGCAATGTTAGTACTTGCAATTACTTTAGCCAATCTGAAATAGTATTTTTGCAGGTACTGATGATGTGAAAAGTACATTAATAAATAAAACAGCGAGTTTGTTTGATTTCAACTAAAATAGTACACAATTTTTCATTATATTCATAATACCAAATTTAGAATGTTAAAAACAAGTCTTCTCAAGATCGTTTTTAGATGTTGTGTTTGTTTTTACTTTTCTAGCAGTGAAAACGCTATTTGATTTGATTTTCACCTTTAATCCTAGTTTTCATCTTGTCAATAAAGAGCTGGACAATTTGGATTTAAAGGAGCAAGGTCATTATCTTGTAATCATTTAGAACATTGCTCAGTGTTTATAAAAATATTTTGAACATATACATCGCCATTTTTCTTATCGTTGTCACTAGCCTTCTCTTACATAAACAAAATAACAACAGCTGGTAATGATATCATCAGCTTTATATAGTCTAAATAAAGAAAACTGGCAATGATTATTTATGAATATCTTGTGTTGGTGGCAGCTTATTATACTGTAGTCGTATAATTTTATTCTTATATTTTTTATTGTTTTTCTTGGTATCTATGGTTTTTAGCATTATCTGGCCTGCAGTGTTAAAAGTGACCACCACGACAATTGAATTAACTATTAGTTGAAAATATTGAATATAAATACATTTGACCTATAGATATTCATAATTAATAATTGCAAGCAGTTATTTAATACAACAAAAATATTGTTTTAAAAATAAGTTACTTAAAACAAAATAGAATCATTTTCATAGTGAGTAATGACATCAGCAAGAACAATGGTGATGAAGATGCACTTTTTGTGTAAAAATGTATTTTTAAACATTGAAGAATGTTTCAAATGGCTACAAAATGATGATTTTGCTCCTTTAAAACCCAAAGTGTCTAGTTTGTAGTAAGGAGTTGAAAACAAGAATTAAAACTGGAATAAAAATTTAGCGTTTCATTGCAAGAAAATTCAGATCAAATATGACATTTCAAAAAACACACTTTACTTTTTTATCCTCTAATTTAAGTTTGGTTTATTGAATGTGTTATCAATTATGTATTAGTTTAGTTGCAAACCAAACCAACTATCACTTCCTAAATTAATAAATTAATGTAGTTTTGATGTCGTCAGTACATGCAGAAATATTGCAGATTGGCTTTCATTTTGTAGAGGTTTGTTTTTTAACGTTATAAAGATATAACTAAAGTATTATTATCTTCTATAATATTAATTATCTATATTTCTTTTACATATAAAAAAATATAGCTTAAACTACAATACATATTAAAAGCCTATAACATAATTCGGTTATACATTATGGTCCAAAATAATTTAAACTAAAGTAAAATCATGTTTATGGTATTTGAGTAATGGCTGCAATTACAATGGTGACGTGTACAGATGTTATTTGTGTCACAAGGTATCAGATACATTTATCCTTAAAATTGTAAAAAGTAATTAAACATTACACTGTTTTGTTCGTTATATTTTCTAAATATGCATAGGCTAGCCTGAATCATTAATTTATTACATTTCAAGATATAAAAACAACCGAACTATACTTTAATATGAAATACCTTTAACATAATTTGGTTTCACATTTTGATTTCAGTAGTTTTAGATAATCATGAATATCGAGGATTTGATTGTCGTGATGGCCGCTTATTATACTGCAGCCATTATCTGTATCCAATAACTTATCTGAATGTTCTATAGTCAGAACAGGTAACAACCATCCTGTGTAGTAGCCTTTGCTGTCTTATGGATAACCGTGGTATTCATTACTCAACTACAATAGGCTGGAGTATAGTAAACGCTAACTCCACAATCGAATTAAGGAACTAAATTATCAATTCTTTGTTTGAAGTTTGTTTTTGACAATGGAAGGATTGTGAAGGCAACAGGTTTTGGTACTTTGGGAATATACTGACCACACTAGTATGAAGAACACAAAAATATAAATTTATAGAAACAAACATGATAGAACGAAAAAAAAATTTTTTTATTACAAAATTACAAACTTACAAGCATTTCCAGGTATTGTTGTCACTGTTATCTTATCTTTCTCGAGAATCCTGATTACGGCAGGCCGCACGGCATCACATGATTATTTAAGTTTTTTGCACGGTACATAATTGCCTTTCCATTACAATTCAATTTATATTTCTTATCAGCCCCTCTAGAATTTGATATTTTACTGATAGGTACTATCTCGAGGGATGTTTTTTCTTTTGTTGACATCAGCACGGGATTCGGCAGCACCTTTGGTGGTCCCGAAATGGTCGGAGGCACTCGCATTTTGGGTGGCGGGAGTGTGATCAAGAATAAAAACAAGTTTTGAGTATTTTTTTCAATAAAGAGTTTTAGTTTTTGTTTGGTAATGTTTGTTTTTGTTGAATTTTTGTGTTTGGAGAAATGTAGGGGTAAAACACGGAAGTACAACAAAGCGACGCACCAGCTGAATGGGCGACGAGACTCTGCAATCACGTTATCTACTAGACCGCTTGACTTTGACCTCTGTCTGAGGATGGGGGGGGTTTGCGATAAGACAATTCCTGTTTTTATATTGACGAAATATTGTTCTACGCTAATCTAGTAATCAGTAGAAGCAAAATGTCAAATAAAAATTCATGTCTGGGTGTGCTCGGTATAATCCCAAAGTACCCAGGTTTTTTCCGGACATTTCCCATTGTTCAACGATTCAATAAAACCAATAACACTATGTTTCGAGACCTGCAATATGATCTCTTCCTCAGGTGAATAACTAACCTAAAACATAACTACAATCTTTTATAATCAACACACAAAGTAAAATCATGTGTATGGTAGGCCTATTTTAGTAATGGCTGCAAGTACAATGGCAATGTATATGTTAGAACAGAATCTTTTGGTGAGTGTATAGTTTTTATTAAGTGTATGTTTTAGAGTTAGTGTGCATGGAATAGACACACAACATGGCTGTGGTGGTTCCTGACTTATGTGTGTCACAACACTCTGGTATGTTTTGTTTACTTTAACCTGGATTGTAGTTATATAGTCACCTGAGGAAGAGATCAGATTGCAGATCTCAAAACGTAGTGTTACAGTACTAGTTATATTGTATCATTGAAAAATGGAATATGTCACAAAAAATCCTGTTTCCTTCCCAAATTATCAATTAGAAATATCTAAACTATCAAATACAAAACATTTCAATTAAATAGTTATTTACAATTTCAATTATTGTCAGTTTTTTTTAATGTATTGACAATAACCAACTTCATCCTTGGTTACACCAGAAACTTCAGATCTCCTCTGTTACTGGTTTTTCTCATAAGGTCGTTGGTTTGACCTGTACTTAAGTATGCTTCACCCATATGGCGCCCTTACCAAATGGGCCATATCAACATGCTAGAAAAAAATCCATTTACGTTTTAGAAGAATGCTGGGATGTAGACTTCTGGGTATCTCGAGACCCCTGTCGCTGTTTTAGAGAGGCTGTAGGAGTTACAGTCCCCACTGTTGAGGCACAGGAGATCTGACCTCAGCTTACTCTAAACTGGTGAACGGTCTCATTGAATGCCCTATGTTGCTGTACGGTATTGCCTTCGCAATCATTCAATGAGATCCAAATCTATCTTTTGGCAGGGATGTCTGTGTACAAACTATAGCTATAATAGCGGTCTATTGAGGTTGGTGAGGGAGAGAGCCTAGTTTTATCTGATATTGACTGCTTCGGTGTCTCTCTTGCCTAATTCAAGAAACAAGTTCGTGAAGTGTTATTCAATCCTTATGGCCTCTCTTTTTTAATGTAGTCAGCACTTGACCTGTATTATATTCAAAATTCAAATATACTTCTGTCACCATCAAAATTAATTATATTTTTGTTTTGTTCTTTTTTTAACCAGATCATTAAGTTGTGATAGGGATTTGTTATCTAATTATTTGTTATTTGTTACAGTACCTATCGTTCTGCTGTTTATTTTTTATATTGTTTATAAGTTTATCTTGTTATTGTATTGTAATTAAAGGTGTTGAAAGGAAGTAAATGTAGTTAAAAATGAATTCAAACAAAGTAAAATCATTTGTATTGTACTTGAATAATGGCCACAAGTACAACGGCAATGAACATGTTATTTGTGCTATAAGCTGTCAGACACGTTTTCATTCAAAATAGTGTATACTACATTAATTTATGTTCAATAAAGTAAAAAAGAGGAATAGAAAGAAAGACTAATTTGATGCACACTTTAAAACTAGCTGTTAAGGAAAGGGTTCCAACTGGTAAGTAATTGTGCAGAGAGTTGTGTGAACTTTGATTACCACCATATTGCCTAAATATACATTTACAATACCTTTGTATTAATAAAAATACCTGTTGTAACAAAATGGCTACTATGTTATTTATAAACCTAGAGAGAAATTCATACATAGTTTTCCAAACTTTTTATGAACAATTGTTTGTATCTTGAAGGAGAGGATTAGACCAAACAGAGTACAGAGCAAAGTTGAACCAAAGAATCTGTAGTACACTCACATAATGTGCTGCACAAAGTGCGAGGGTAGTGCTGGCAGACTTGCTCGTGTCTTGCTGAGATGTAATGATTTCCTCAACCTTAGCTTACTAGCATGAATAAGCCATTCCACCAGTATAATTTTCTCCTCAGCTCACTCCAATTCGACTTGTTCTGATGTGTGGTGGTTTTTATTCCTGCTGTTGTTTGGTCACAATTCACATGATTCCACATACGTGGACTAAAGCTGTTTGTCAATCTGGTGTGTGTAGATTAACACTGGTGCTTATGTTGGTATATTTTGAGGTAGGCTATGTAAAAAATCCCTTGTTTTTTTTTACTTAATGTTGTTTTGTACTTATAGTTTCTTTATGTGCTGTAGTTTTGAAGATAGTAATGAAAAAAATAACCTAACCCTTTTCCACAACTATATTTTTCTACACAATGATGTACCGTCTAAACAAATATTCAGCCTTCTGATGTAGCTATTTTTTAGGCTAAAACATTGCATCAATGCTCCACCAAAGGATATTGATGTTCAAGAAATACCAAAGAGTCTTGAGAGACTTATAAAACTGAAGCAGATGACCAAGGAAGGCATGTTCAATAAAGTAAAAAAGAAGAATAAAAAGAAAAATACTAATTTAATGGACACTTCAAAACTAGCTGTTAAGGAAAAGGTTCTACCTGGTAAGTAATTGTGCAAAAGGTTGTGTGATTGTTATAGTGTAGCCTAAATGTATTGACCAACAATGAATATATAATGTGGGACTGTTATTATAGTCTAGAATTTGGCCTGGACTATTATTATTAGTGTTTACATTTTACTCCTTAATATTTTTTTTTCAACTTATTCTTCCAACAAAATTAGAAGTACAATTAAATAAGTAAATACATTTCAGTAGACATGGACAGAAGTATCCATAGAGATAAAATAAACACTCTGTATATAATTAACTAATTAAACCTTTTAACCCTGACGTCCTATATATAGGACCGTTGAGTTATTGCCAAAAGTACTGAGGTCCTATATGTAGGACGTCCTTCATCTCTGCTAAAAATACCGACGTCCTTTATATAGGACCTTCACTTTTTTTTATTTATTGGTATTTTAATTTTGCCTAAGTCTAACCAATTTTAAATCAGCTGTTAGGTAATGAAATTATAAACAAGGAAATAAATATAATTTGTAAGTCTTTGAAGACTTGTCTTGGTAGCAGACTGCTTTGAAAGTTGCTTTGTCATCTGTCAGCTGTCTACATGACTCACCTGACTGTCCAGCTGGTGAAGAAACTATATTGCAGTTTAGTTTTGTTTATGATGTGAGTTGGTTATGTAAACTGTAAACATAACCAGTAAATATGACTCATGACAATGTTAGTGATACAATTGAACATATAATCGCTAATTCAGACAACCTAGACCTACCTGCTATTCAAGAAAATGTAAATGATGATAATTTACACCCTGTAAATAATGATGCCAATGATGATTGGACTGTTTGTGATGTAAAAAATGACCCAGGCTATGATCATAATAATATTCTATTCTTTGAGACACCTGAGCCAAAGCATTGCCCTCCTCATAATTCAAAACCCATTGATTATTTCTCATTATTTTTTACAGTAAATCTTCTTACCACATTTGTAAATGAAACAAACAGATATGCTAGGGGGTACATTAGTAAACATTATGACACATTAGCTCCAAATTCAAGTGCAAGAATGTGGAAAATCGTCACTTTACCAGAAGGAAAGTGTTTATTACTGTTCTCTTGAACATGGGACTCAATCCTAAACCCACAATAAAGATGTAAATTGAACTGCGCCATCAGAAGAGCAAAACGAAATTACTTTTCACGACAAGCTGAATTGTAAGGACTCTAAATCATTCTGGGGTGTTTTAACGGTCCGGTGGAGTGCTGGAAAAATGACCGTAATAGTGACGATATAAGATTCTCAGCTGATGACCTCAACAGGTACTTTGCAGCATGGGTGGTGGAAGCGGGATTAGCCTCGAGAAACTGAATTTCTACAGAAACAATGTTTGTGAGGATCTAGCGCATGGTTTCAATTTTGTGCCAGTTACTGAGGGTGAGATCAAATGCATAATGAATAACATTAACGTCAGTGGCTGTGGGGACTGATGGAATATCTATCAGGCTAGTGAAAGCCATGAGCCCATATTGCTTGGAGCTATTACGCATTTGGTTAACCTGTCCCTTGCTTCTGGGTGTTTTCCATCATGCTGGAAGCAAAGTCTTGTCACGCCCATACCCAAAATAAAGAATCCAAGTGTGATTTCCCAATTTAGGCCGATATCGATCCTTCCGGCCATGTCAAAAATCCTTGAGAAGGTAGTGGTGAATCAGTTGACAGCTTTCATTGAGGCTGAAAATATTTCTTCCTGTACATCAGTCTGGTTTTAGGAAGTCTTTCAGCACTACCTCCGCCTTGATAAACATTATGGATGAGCTGCATGTAGCGAAAGATAAAGGTTTTGGAAGTATTTTGGCGACGCTTGATTTCTCTGAAGCGTTCGACTCAGTGAATTATGAACTGTTTCTTGCCAAATTAAATTTCTATAGGTTTAATGAAAATCGCTATAAAATGGTTTGGCTCATATTTGAGCGGTCGGAGTCAGGTGACGAAGGTAAAAGAAAACTGCTCTTCCTCGCTGTCGAAGGATACAGGGGTTCCTCAAGGTCATGTTTAGGGCCTGTTATGTTCATTTTATATACTGCTGATCTTGAACTTGCATTGTCCTCGTGTTCACTCTACTCCTATGCGGATGACTCTCAGGTGCTTCTAACATATCCCCCTCCAGGTGTCCCATGAAGCGGTGCAGTGTTTCAATGCTGATCTGCGTAGGGTTAAAGAGTTGGTCGGAGGGACACATGGCCTAAAGTTGAATGCAGATAAGTGTTCTGTGGTGCATTTTTTGCTCACCATCCATTAAAGAGACCATGAACAGGAGTATTCTCTCTGTTTCTGTTTGAGGGTATTTGTTTGGAGGATCGTGTTTTTGTTAAAGTCCTGGGAGTTATAATTGACAATCAGCTAAACTTTCTTAAACATGTTGAATTGATTTCTCAACGTGCAATGTGTAAAATTGAGAGTTTTGAATAGATACAGAGCGTTAATTCCAATGCTTTCAAAGCTGCATATTGTAAATTCTCTGGTATTTCCATCAATATATTACGCCCTTCCAGTGTTTGGTAGCTGCTTAACTCAAGAGGCAAATGTCATCCTTGCACGGATACAGAAACAGTGCGCTGAGGTTTGTTTATAATCTAAAAAAAATTTGACCACATCTCACCTTATCGCAAAAGAGCAAAATTTACACTCTGTTCAAGATATTTGTAGGCTCCAAACTGTGACATTGGTGCATAAGGTTTTGGTAACTGGTGAAACCCTCTTACCTGAGACGGAAACTAGTGGCGCGAGCGACTCTAAGAGAACGGCACACTTGACAGGACGACAAGCTGCAACTGCCGCGTGTGCGGTTGGAGGCTACAAAAAGGTCCTTCTCGTACTTTGGACCCCAGGAGTACAATGCCTTACCACCAGTTATAAAGACTTTTTGTCTGTTAAAAACTTTCAAAAAGGAAGTTAAAACTGTATAGGTAAACCTTAATGATGTAACTGTTGTTTAAGTATGAATTTTCTATGTAAATTACCAGCACGCAATATTTGGGTGTCACAGTTTAAAAATACGAATTGTACTGTTATGATTAGTTTGACGTGAGTCGATTTGTAAAACAGATTGTAAACTGAAATCCGCTCAAGAATAAAGGCCTTATTTATTTATTTATTTTATTTATGTACTGGTCTACTACAGATTCCCAACATATTTAAAGTAAATTATGTAAATATGTAAATAGATATGAACTCTAATTTTTCTAGTTATTTTATAATTTATAAACATACTTTTTTATTGCAATAGTCAATTTGTGTTATTTACTATAAAAGTGCATCAAAGACACAGAAACCACTATTGACTTGTAAAATGGACAAATTGTTGATTTTACCACAATTTTGAACAATTCATCGTTCTTTCCAAGTTTTTGAAGGTAGGTGTCTGAATTTTTGTATGTTGACTTAGAAATACATTGTGATGATTATGAATATAATTTTGTCTAATGAAATGTGTTCATGAAAACTAGTTTTTATGCTTCAAAATAAAAAAAATCAAAATTTTTTTGACATTATTTGTTTTTTTAAATATTTTTATTAATTTTAATTTTGCGTTTAAGTATTTTTTTTACGTAAAATACTTTTATTTTGTAAGAAAATAAAAAAAAGTTATGATTCTATGTCATAAAATAAAGGTGTTATGATTTTTGAAAAAAAAAAAATATCTACAAAAACGCGAATTTTGACCCAGTATTTTTCAGTATGCCCAAAAATTTTTTGCCAGGGTTAAAAGGGTTAATGATATACAATGATATACAGAGTGTGTCTGGATCCATTCAACAAAATTCTAGGGTGTATTTTAGAGATAAAAGATTATTTGTTTATCATATAAAAATATATTCTAAAATCAAGACCTTCAGAATTAGATCTTTTAAAATTTCAGAACAAATAAATCACATATTTTATAATTGTAGGTATTCTACTTAGACGTTTAGTGGAGATTTCTAGATATTTAAATGCTAAAAATTAATTGAGAAGTCTTAAAGAAATTTTAAAACATACACTGCTGTATTTGAATCACATGTACAGTGTCATGTTGCACTGATGGAATATGTGGCTGATACTGACAGGAGTCAGTTGCAGATTTTGGCTTTTTTTTGTGTGCTATCATTTCATACCTTTTCTGAACATGACTCCTGATAATCAGTCACAATTGGCAATACACCTCTATTAAGAGGTTATATTTCATGTTGATATATATTATTTGCTTGTCAATACTGTGTTTTCGAGAGGAAGTAAAAATTGAAGGATGTAGAAAGGAAATATTTTGAGATTGTAATAGTCTAACAATTTATGACATGAACTATACTGTAGATTATGATTGGCAACCAGAAGATTGTTGTACATAATTATTGGTGATCATTAGGGATGTAGCATTTTTAACAGTTATGCTAAACATATTTAAAGGAAAAATTCTAAACTGATTTGAAAATTTTTATTCACCTCCTTCGGAATTGTGATCTGTGTGTGTGATCTCTTGGTTAGAGAGCTGTAAACTTTCTCCTACAAATATGGTGAAGATCAAGGGGTATGCAACTTTACATTCTCACATTTTCGATAGACTATCTCTTAGGGTTTCAAGGGGTAAAAGGTAGAGTAAAGGAGATTATATCACAGTTATTTTACTGCAAAACAGAAAAGTGTTTTAGAATTGTCAGCTTATTTACATTTTTGTTCTTAAATGTTTTCAATATCTCGTAAGATTTAAAGATAGCAACCATAAAACATTTTCAGAGTATCATCAGTAACATAGATTCATTACAAGTGAATACGTTTAAACATAATTTCTAGTTGATTGCAACCAAACCAAATCCACACTTGTAGAAACCAATTATTTAAATTTTAATCTTGTAGGGCTTCAAAATTATGGGATTTTATACATTTTTTCAAGTGTTACCAGTTCATTAATAATACTACTTTTGGTGGTCATGCAGTCAATGTTTCACAAAATTAACCTTCAAACTAATAATGCATCTTCAGTTTGATATTTTGACACATTAGCCACACATAAAATAAAAATCTACCTTTCTTCCAACTATGCTCGAATGAATATTATGTATTTGTAAAATGGTTCCAAGAAAGTGAAGTTTGGAAGTGACTCTTCAAAGGAAGGAATTGCATGGAACTTTGCCTTGGAGTTATGCTGGTAATTGCTAAACATAAGCATGATGATACTTTTTACAGGGATGACTAGGCCTGACAGAGAACTGCCTGTACTAGTCCAGAAACGTGGAGAACCAGATAAGGTCTTTTTGAACCGGGTCAGACTTGCAACAAACAGTTTTATCAAGGAGGTAAGGCTGACTTGTAAAGGATATTAAAATTTGTGATATTTATTAAATTTTTTAATACCAGAGATTTTAAAGTTTGATGCAGATGTCATCTTTGTGCAGGCTGTAGAAATGCAACAATGATTAGGCAGTCACAAAAATGTGACTAAAAAGTGTAGCTAATATTAAATATATTTACGAGGTGTGTCCAAAAAGTATCCGAACTGACGTTACTCGGTGGCAACGGCAATCTGGTCCCCTTCAAAGTACTCCCCTCCACAAGCTACTACCTTATTCCAACGCTCCTCTCACTTCCAGAAACACTCCTTAAATTCATTTTGCGGAATGGCTAACAGGTCCTTCGTCGCATTTTGTTTTATTTGTTCAACATCGTAAAATCTTTTTCCTTTTAAAGGAATTTTTATTTTCGGAAATAGCCAGAAGTCACAAGGAGCTATGTTAGGACTGTAGGGAGGCTGTCGTAGTTGGTTGATGTCGTGTTTGACCAAAAAAACGCTTAATAAGATTTGAGGAATAGCTGGCGCATGGTCATGGTGCAGGATCCAGTCACGGCTTGTCCACAGTTCAGGTCGTTTCCTTCGCACTGCATCTTGTAGCCGCCTTAGGACCTCAAGATAATACTCCCTATTCACTGTCTGGCCTCTTGGAGCATATTCGTGATGAACAACGCTGTCCTGATAAAAAAAAAAAAACTGTCGGCATTGTCTTGACATTGCTTCGACTTTGTTTTGCTTTTTTCGGTCGTTGCTCTTCGCGAGTTTTCCACTGTGAAGAGCCTTTGTTTCAGGGTCGTAGCCATAAACCCATGACTCATCACCAGTAATAACTTTTTTAAATAGGCCTGGGTCACTTTTGATCAAGTCCAGATTGTCCTGTGCGATTTCAAGTCGACAGTTCTTTTGGTCTTCTGTCAGCAGCCGAGCAACAAATTTTGCCGAAACACGGTTCATTTTAAAATCTTCGTGTAAAATGTTCCAAACTGATGATTTTGGTATTCCTAAATCTTCTTCCAGCTCTCGGACAGTCAATCGACGGTTTTCATTAATTGCTGCACGGACACGTTCAAAATTTTCAGCGTTTCTGGCTGTTGAAGGCCTGCCAGATCGGTCATCACTCTCCACTGATATGCGGCCATTTTTAAACCGCCTAAACCACTCTTTTATTTGTGTATCGCCCATAGACACGTCACCATAAACTTTCTGTATCATAGTAATCGTCTATGATGCTGAATGACCAAGTTTTTGGCAAAATTTAATGCAAATGCGCAACTCAACACGTTTAGTCATATTGAAATGCGACGCACACACAAGGCAGTACTGTACGGAACAGAACGCTGTGACTCACTGAGTGACCGGATCGTATTCAATGTCTAATATGGGAAGGAGTAGGCTCGCCCCTCCCCTCCAATAACCGGTTCGAGCCAGTCAGTTACGCCGTGGCCGCCTACTGGTCGGCGGTCGGATACTGTTTGGACAGACCTCGGTATATTTGTTACTTGAGTTGCTTATAATGTTGTAAAAGTGTACTAAAATCAATTTGACCGGAGAAAGCACTAAATGTTCACTTTGTATTTCTCAACTTGATGAAAATGATTAATATGTAAACCATACACAGTTTTAGTTGATTTTCTTAGTTTTAGTCTTACATCAAATTATAAAGTAGCTGCAATGTGTTCTATACATGAGCACTCTTGTCAACACCATTTACAATTTTTGTAATATGCTTTTGTTTGCTATCTGAACATTTACATCAACATCACAAACAACAATAGCGATATATCTGTGTTCTCTGTCTGAACACTCACGTCAGTATTACATACAATGGCGATATATATTTGATAGAGAGCCACACACAATCTTTTAACCTTCAAGATGTCTCAAAGTCAGTCAAGTTGAGTAATGACTGTAACAACTATTGTTGAGATTGATTTCACTATAGAACAAAAGATACTATAAAATTAAACAATTACCTGCACTAAAATCTTTACACATGTTTCACTGAAATGTGTCGTTGTGCAAATGCTCCTCTGCAGTCTCACAGTGGTTTTCATCGTGGCTAAAAAATTATATCCAACCAATATAATTAACATCAGAATACACAAAATAAAAGCCCAGGTCACTGAAATTGTACTTATGTATACTTCTTACGTTCATTGAATGAGTGCTGTCTATTATTGAAGCCCGTTACTGTAAAGATATTGTGCATGTGGATGCATAATGTTTTCTGCACCTGAGTTCAATGAAGTATGTCCTATAAATGTGAATTTAATTTGGCAAAGTCTATTGTTTTGTTGAAAAGATTTAACACATTCACTCTAGCTTTATATTTAGCGATATTGGTTCTTTTAGTCTGATTCTGCTCTGTAATGCATCTGCCCCAGTCAACGTGTTAACTTCCAAGTTTAATTAATGTGAACAGGACAAAAAATTTTCAAATAAGGAAACACGGAAACAAAATGTTTTAGTAAAGTAGAATTTGGATGACGTCCTCAGTTTCAAAAAACAAATTCAGTTTTATTAGTTTGTTTTTCAGCTAATAATTTGTTTTGGAAGCAAGATTGTGTGAAATGTTAATTACAGTGCAACCTCGTTAAGTTGGACTAGCCGGGATCGTGGCTGATCCGACATTACAAAAATTCAGGTTTGAACGGAGGATGTTGAAAAAAAATAAAGAACTTCATGTACAAACAATACATTATTTGTTTAATCCAGAAAGACAATTAAACTACACATCACGATAAAGTACGATACAACATATACAATTAAAATTTTCTGAAAGAATTTTGTTAATTTGAGTTGGGTCAGCTTTGAATGCTGTGCGGTCATGCATCTTTTTCAACATGAGAAGCTCGGCAGGTGTTGTCTCTTCATGTTGCTTGAAATAAGCCATTAACTCGCCCAAATGAGATGCTGCTTCTGCATGGGTTATAACTGTGATATTTTCTGTGTTTTATTCATCAATATCCTCCCTATTATCAACATCCTAATTGAAACAAGTCACAATACATGTAATTATTGAGTTTCTAAGAACAGTCTACTGATAAACAAACATCTGTGCCAAGCTTGGAAGTCTGGGCAAATGACAAAAAACTAATTTCAAAATTTCTTGATCTGATCTGGGCACCCGGAGATCTGACAAAGGGGTCCGACTTAATGAGGTTGCACAGTACTCTTCCTCATCTAGTAGATATAGAGTAGACACATCTCTAGATTCATTAGTACCTAAACATAGTATGGAGTGTAAGGCCTAAGTGTAGTTTTTATAGAGGGTGATCCACGGATTTAGCCTGGAACAACTATTCACATCATGTTGGCTCAGATTACATTTTAGGTAGATGTTGTTTACAAAATCAGCCTATTACAAATGTCCTCATGGTAGCCTTACAATCCATCCTGTTCATAATAGTTTATTGAGAAATAACATATTTCTCAAATAGCCTAGAAATACAGTATAAGTAGATTTTTAAAATTTATTGTCTAATTGTATTTGTTTAAGGTGAATTTCGAAGTGAAGCACAACATGAAGATGAAGAGAGATAAGAAGACTGGGGAGGTTACGTTTGAAAAAGTTGAGTTGGATCCTATAGAGAAAATGTTCCAAAAAAAGATACTGGCTACAGAAAAACGGAAACACAAGAAAAACCGCAAAGGTGAGTGAAACCTTAACAGAGTAAAGAGAAATATCATTTGTACGATAGTGAATGAGTTGTGTTGTTGGTTTACGGTAGTGATCAATAAATTAGTTGAACAATTCTGAAAATAGTACACTGGAATGTAAAAGGTTAAAGAAGGTAGAAGTATGTCACACCACGTGCTGCTTAACCTAGTTGATTCTCTTGCTGCTAAACAGAAAATATTGGAATCATTGTGTTCCTACATTTGTGGTTTGGCGTTATGTAATATTTTTTGTTTCATATGTTCAAACTATAGTAATGGATCAAGCTATGATTATGATTTATTGCTGGTGTAGGTTTATTTGCATGAAACATCTGTTTGTTTTTATTTAGTATAGTAGTTGTTATGTTTTCAGAGTTAGGATACTTTTCAAATAAGTAAGGTTAATTGTCTTGTATGAGAAAGTTTGCCTTTACTTAAGTTTATTTGGTATGTTCAAATATTTGTTTAAATTGTTTATAGTTTGTTATATTAATATTAACTATTAACCTTTTGAGTAGTAATTTTCCAAACATCTAAACAAGCCCCAAAAAATTAGTTAAAAAAATGTTTTAGGCCTGAATAACTTTTTATTGTATTTTTATTTGATCTAAATTTAGATCAGAAACTATTTTCTGCTTAAAAAGTCTTATTTAACCACTTTTTCAAACAATTTTATTAACTCCCTATTTTGGTAATAAGTAAAAGGAAAAATAAAGTAGATAGATATTTACATTGTATAAGTCTACATCATATAAAAAAGATAAATCCAAAAAAACAGCTGAGCAGTCACAGTCAAGGCAGGACATATCCTAGCATTTCATTCGAGCTAACTGACCATGCCTAGTAGCAAAACACATTACACACTCCTGACACCTAGTGGATGTAATTTGAACAACAATAGTTTGCTACTAAACTCGTGGAGTCATGTCTGTGTTGGTCATATAAAAAGGAAGTTTAGATAAATGCTTTAAGATAAATATAAAAATGCAACAGAGATGTTAACAGGATTTCGGACATTTGCCATCGTTACAGGTTATAAAAAAGTGTAACGATGGCAAATGTCCGAAATCCTTGTAACCTTTTAAACCTTCCATTATCAATAACACAAAATTAAAAAAAAAAAAAAAAAAAAAACAGTGATGTCGTTACGTGGCTTTTAGTGTGGCAACATGACTTGCGTCTTTACTGTTCAAATGGTTAACAATCATCTTGTTCCATGTAGTGGAAACATGTTTGCATTTTAGTTTACCATTGTTTCTACTGTAAACAAATTTTCACTTTATTTCAATTGGAACTCAATAAAAACTCTAATACTACTATATTGTGTTCAATATGACCAGATGTAGCCGAGCAAGAAGGGTTGAGTAAAACTGCCAGACGCCGAATGAAACTTCAGGCGAGGAGGGCTGAGCAGGAGCTGCCCGAGAAGGAAGTAACGAGAGAAGATGATTTCTCCAAACTCCAGGACAAGGTGGAGTTCAATGAAGTCGTTCACCGGCCACCACAGCTCACGGCGTTACCGAGGAAGGCTGTGGCTGCTGACTCAGCGAGAAGGGTAGGTCTGATTGTCAGCCGTTTTTATAAGAATAAAGCAGGCAGGGGAAAAGGGTACAGTGGGGAAAATTAATGCAGTTCATAAAATGCAGTTATTACTGAGGCATTCTGTATTTGTTGGCAATTTCATAGTTCTTAAATGTTTAGTTTTTAACAAACAAATGTTTAGCACAGGTGACTATACTATACAGGTAATAAAAGTATGGATAAGGGAAATTATCCATACCTTTTTAATGTCCACACCTAGAAAAACCAAAAACAGTAAACCTCTATAGGTTAAAAAACTGCACTTATTACAAGATTGCCCCTAACCAAAAAATACCAAATTTTGGTCCCATATTAAAAGTTAAAAATGTAAACCCTGTCGAGTTACACTATTTGACTGTATAATAATAGTAAATATCCTTGCAACGTATGAAAGATAAAGTATTTGTAATCGTAAATAAGTTTTAAAATCTACTTAGAAAACCAATCTGCTGTTTTAGCCTGGAAGCAAACCTGGTCTCCTACTGACACAGATCTTGGCCTCAAGTGGCAGATCGAACCGAGAACTGAGTGGTCGGCGCAGGGACCTATCAGCGTCCGATCGGCGCAGGCTAGACTCAGCGCAGACTGATGCAATTCAAGCTTACCGGCAGATGAAAGCTGCTCGTGCCACTGCTGCTGTTAGATAGTGTTCTTTTGTGAAATAAAAGTTTTTATCTTGAGTGTTTATTAATTTTATTATTTCATTCCTAACTTGTTTCCATTAAATTCAATTAACTTTGAAGATATTGTTTACCAAAGTTAAACAATTTTGGAGGTTTTCACCGAATAGCCTATTTTATTATTACGAGGGCTGTTTGTTTTTCAAGTTCCGTTTGTTTCTCCAAATAACCAGCGTAGTGGCGGGAGGCGGGGCTGCGTGTTGTGCAATTGCGCCGCTCCCCCACTACAACCAACGCCGTTGCCGGCTCCAATCCATCAGTCGTAGCCGAGCTACGGGCGAGTAAAGATGGCCGCTACGATCAATTCTCCCGCCAGTTGTGAGTTGCGAAGTGTGATTCGTTTCCTTCAAGCTGAAGGATGTAGTGCTGCTGAAATCCATCGCAGAATGAGTGTTGTGTATGGTGAACACTGTATGAGTGATAGCGCGATAAGAAAATGGTGTAGGCTATTTGCTGAAGGTCGAACAGACGTCCATGACGAAGGCGGTCAAGGACGCAAGTCGGTCGCTACTGCAAGTTTGGTTGAACGAGTTGACCAAGCGATCCGGGAGAAACGGAGGTTTACAATTGATGAACTTTCTACCGAATTTCCAGCCATTTCAAGGTCTTCCTTGTACAAGATTGTGACCACCGAGCTAGGGTACCGAAAATTGTGTGCCCGTTGGGTACCCAAAATGTTGAGTGAGGATCACAAAACGAAGCGAATGGCGTCAGCCCTAACTTTTCTGACGCGATATGACAACGAGAAAGACAGTTTTTTAAAGTCTATTGTTACTGGGGATGAAACTTGGGTCCTGTATGAAAATCCAGAAACCAAGGAACAATCAAAGCAATGGATGCACACTCACTCCCCTAGCAAGCCCAAAAAATTCAAGCAGACTTTGACCAAAAGGAAAACAATGGCTACAGTGTTTTGGGACCAAAAAGGTGTGCTTCTGGTTGAGTTCATGCAACAGGGAACAACGATAACAAAGGAATCATACTGTGAGACTCTACATCGCCTCCGGAGAGCAATACAAAACAAACGGAGAGGAATGCTGTCATCCGGCGTGGTCCTGATCCACGATAATGCACGACCGCATAGTGCCAATGTCACAAAACAACTTCTGCAAAAGTTCAAATGGGAAGTTTTCGACCATCCGCCGTATAGTCCTGACTTGGCGCCCAGTGACTATCACCTCTTTCGAGAAATGAAGGCGTGGTTAGGTGGACGACGCTTCGCTGACAACGAAGAGCTTCAAGCAACTGTAAGGGTCTACCTGAGCTCACTGGCGGCAGACTTCTTCGAGGAGAGTATAGGAAAGCTTGTCTCTCGCTACGACAAGTGCCTCAATATTTTTGGTGACTACGTAGAAAAACAAGTAAGAAATTACGAATCTTTTGGTAATAAAATCATCTTTTTATCTCAATGTGTTTATTATTTATGGCCTATCGGAACTTGAAAAAAAAACAGCCCTCGTATATTGTTGGAAATAAACTACAACCCTAGAAGATTCACACCTATGAGTTCCACAGAACTCTGGAGATCCTGTCATGTTGGACACCAAGCCTAAGTTTGACAAGGCGTTAACCCTTGTCACCCAAAACTCTCATGACTAGGAACCCAACTGTGACAGTTGGTTATATAGTCTCAATAACCTGATAAAAATCCTAGACAAGTTTGGTGTTAAATACAAGAGTCCTATGCCTTTAAAGCTGCCTGGTTAATGGTGAAAATACTGTACTAGTTGTCTTGCTCCTTTACCGCATATGAAGGTTCTCATGAGCATATTTCATATTGGCAGTAACTTCTGCCTGATGAGGCAAATTGGGCGAGTTCAGAAAGTGAAGCACACTGGTTCTTAGATAAAGAATACAGCTGATACTGAGAGTAAACTTTGAGGTTTCCAAATTTCTGAAAGTTATAACTGAACAGCTATCTTCTGCATTAAAAACTCACTATCACATCATTAAACTGTTCCCTCAAGATGATTTCAACATTACTATGGCAATGGAATAATTGATGGTAGGGTTTTAACAAGAAACTGGTGTTAAGATTCTCCAGTTTCCTCAGCAGATAATTATTGCGTGTTGGTTTTTGCAAATTTGTTTAACATTACAGTCCACCATGACATCATTAAAGATTATAAAATGCTTCGCCGTCTCCAGTATAACTCCAATCAAATCCTGTGTAAGCCTAAGTTGTTAAGCTCAAACCACGCCAGAATGCATTCATTTGTGCTGCTTCTGATATGATGCTGGGTTCTGGCATGTTTGGGTTTTAAGTAAAACGGGGGTTTTTACCAATTTTCACTTTGTTGTGTTCATCATCATATGTTAACAACAACACTTTGAAAGGATAGTAAGATTTTGGACATTCACCATCATCATATATTACAAAAAAGTGTTTTGAGGATTGAAATCTACCCCCTTCTTCAGCCATTAAAATGTTAATACATTAATAAACTAATTGGTGGACCAAAGTCATGAAATCCATCCAGACTGGAGAAAATTAATCCAAGCGATGTCACTGTGCAGGAGCTAAAATCACAAGCTACCACTTCACAGTCGAACTAACAAAGCTAGAACACTATTCTAAACCCTTACACATTTTAACGTAATAGTGTACTACTGTTGTAATTTTACGCATAATTATATTATTCCTGTTTTATTCTATTGTCTGCCATAATATTGCACAAGAAGCATTTCTTTGACAAACGTGCATTGTGCATGTAGTTGTGGCATTTTCTACCAGATGTTAGCACTTCCTTGGTCCGCTTTTATGAGTGTATGCACCATGGTGAGTTGCACAATGTGGACAACTACAATGTGTTGTTGCATGTCACCCACCTTGGTGTATTTTATGGTTTTATTTCTAGTGTTTATTGTACCATGGAAATATCCCTTCAAATCCTACTCGACAACAAACCTTAGCATTCAAACCCTTAGTTCAACAAAGCACTTGGATGCGATCCTTGATGACAAACTGTCTCGGAGCTGTCATGTTGACTCACTTTGCATGAAACTGAGGTCTGCAATTTTCGTCTTGAGGGACATTTGAGCGTTCAGCACGGCCGAAGCGACAAGAACAAGCTACTATGTCCCCTTCGAGTCTCACCTCAGATATGGTATAATCTGGGGAGAGGCAAAGCTGGAGAACGAAACAAGCGATGGTGCTCCAGAAACGTGCTCTTCAATACAAGATGATGACGTGGACTTGAATGATTAAAATGACTTGGTGGACAATATATATAAAAAATAAAACCCTTGAAAAAAGATACTAAAAATTACTTTTTATGCACAAAAAGTGTATATCTAAACTCTACAAAACTCTCTTTGTAAAAAACTGCAAAAAACTATTTTAGATACAAAAATAAAGTTGTTAATATATTAGGGATTTTAACACCCAAAGAAGAGGGTACATTTCAGTCCTAAAAAATATTGTACTTTTTGTAACATAGTATAATGGTGGCAAATGTTTTTAATTCTCCAACAGTACTTTTATCATATTTATATTTTTACGTTTTGTACTTAAAACTATTACAAGAGAAAGCTCATGTTTGCTTGCATGTCAAACAAAAATGATTTTGGTTGGAGTTTTGACGCATGTCATTACATAGTTAAAAAAACAATATCAATTTTACAGTTTGAAATATAACAACACATGAGTAAGATTAAAAATAACACAATTATTTTACTTGTAGCAATTATAATTTAATGTCACTTAAAATACATCACATGTGATAAGTAGAACTTACGTAATATGTACGGTATTAAATACAGTCTTGATACAATGGAAACATTAAGGCAATATTTATGTACAGGCTGTAAGTTATTCAGCAGCAACAGCAATTTTCTTCTTCTGCGGTTTTTCTGCTTCCTTTTCTGGCTCTGTAAAACAAGAATCATTGATGATTTAACAATTCATATTTATTATAATATAAGTTATGTTAATTACACAAGTTATGATTGCATTATGTAACCAATATAATTATGGTTACATAATTCATTAAATTCAAAAATACTTCATTAAATTAAATTACTGACATATAACAGTAGATTGTCAAAGTAATATTCATTTATTTTTAATCCTTTGAGGACAATGTAGTAGTATATACAGGCCTCCTGCGAGTGCATAGCTTATTTATAATGCCAGTGTTTCGTATGAGAGTCCCAAAACAACCCAAAGCAACTATTTGCCACAGTTGTAATTGTATGCTAATATATTTACTAATTTGATGTTGGTATACATTTATAGTGGAGCCAAACCTCCAAGGGACAACTCAAACATTTATTTGAATGTCATCAGACTTACTAAAACAATGAATTTTAAACCCTTTGAACGCCAATGTAAATTTAGTAAATTTTTAGATTACGCTCATTTAAGGTGAAAAAATAAAAATGAAAATTCCTTAAAGCTAATTTTTATTCATTCCTAATGACTAATAGTAACACCAAAAAAAAAAGAAAAGAAATTTTACAATAATGTAATATTTGCATTAAAATAATCACATTTTTTCATAATAATGGAATATTTCAATCAAAATCAAATTTAGGTTACAGAGTAATCAAATGCATGTGATGAAAAATATGAAAAACTATGTACAAGGATAAGAAAACAAATAAAGTGTAATATGCTGATCTTGATTAATTTTATAAGTTCTGATAATAATCGATTTAGGCAGTTGTAGGGTAAACTTCAAAACAAAAATCGGGATGAAGCCATGGGGTCTCGGGACATGACTTGCAGCCATAATTACACAACAGAAAAGAAACAATAAAAACTTTATTATAACACCTAAAACATGGTAACAATAACTTTTTACAACTGTTTGTATAAGGAATGACAACGCAAGAAAACTTCTCAAAGGCACAATGCGTGCTCCACTGACAGTCGGTAATGGCGGATAGTATCGTCATCGGCGTACAGACGGGAGTGGGAGAACAGCTGCCAGCAACAATACAATTTACTGTTTACCTACTGCGGCCAGCTGACAGCTGCAACTGGGTTATTTGGTCAAGCCAGTACATTACTTTGTATTGTGGCTTATTTATTGAACTTATAAACTTCAAAAACACTAATAAAATATATTTTTATCGATCGGCGGATTATTTCGTCTTTGGCGTTATAAGACCAAACAACATCGTGGATTATTCCGTCTACGGCGTGCTAAGGGTTAAGATACGCCTTCCAAAGATACTGCTACACTACGGTCAAATTATGTTGAACATCTCATTCAATGTGGTCACAACTACTGCAATATAAATCAAAACCTGCAAATAATTCACAAATGCAAGAAAAGTAGTTTAATATCCACACTTGAAAATTATTAGATATACAAATCAGTAAAAAGTGCACATGTCTGACATGGAAATGATGGATCGGTGAACAAAGTCCATCTTGAAAATTTTCTTCATCCATTAGCCGCAAACCGTCCACCCAGCACTCGCAAAGATGTGACTATCGCATTTTAGAAATTTGTTTTTGCAAATGTTTTAAATATCTATTTAAGTGTAATTGTGTACTGTTTTTTAAATTAATTAATACATAATGAACAAAAATCTAACTTTGAGTCTACAAAGTATTTTTAGGTACCCTATATAAAATGAATTTTCCATTTCAATGTTGTTTTATTTAGATAACAACAGTAAATGTTACAAAATTTAGAAAATAATACTGCCTAGAAAGACTTGTTTGCCACTAGATAAATCAACAGCTTATAGATACAAATCTCTAAAAGGCAATGGAACATTGTGATCTACCAAAATCTAAAAATGGGAATGGAATACAACTTATAAATACTGTACGTGTTTTGACAATTAGGAAAAATTATAAGATACTTCTGTTTTGTTTAACAATTGAGAGGTAACTTCGTGCCATCATTCCATGTGTAAGCAACAATAGATATTTAGATTCGCTTTATGAACTCGGATTTTCATTAATCTCAACTATTCCATTCAAACTTCACAGCTGAAATGATCTTGGGGACTAATTAGATAATCTTGAAATTACTTTAAGACTATTCTAATTGATTTATACTTAGTGGTTGAAAGTTGTTTTTGCATTTTGTAAAGTAAAATTAAAAAAAAAAAAAAATATTACAATACAGTTTTTATGATTGAAAACAAAAAAGAACATTTTATTCTAAACATACTGGTATGCCTACGATAAATATTTAAAAATTATGTAGAACGATCAAAGTAAAAAGATTTGGTTTGAATTGATAACAGCTGAAACCCAAGGATTACTGCTAATTAAAATACATGTACTTTTAAGTGTCTATGCGTTCCTTTCAAATCTGTGGATCCTAGCCTGCTGATTTTCCTATCAATTAGCAATAAAAGTAAAAGGTTTGGTGGAGTTTTCTTAGTTTGATAGAAAAGTGGAACATAATTTTATGGCAACTAATTTTTAGGTTTGGTCATAAAAAGTTTAATTACTAATTGAAAAAAATAATGATTCTACACAACAGATGACAAAAAGCGCACTATGTAGCTGCTACTATAGTTGCAGCATAGTAGTATATCTCACGACTCTATACATTGTCAAAAGCCAACAATAACTACTATAGTTTGTGGACAAAGAAATAAAATGAATGAATGGATAAACTCTATCATGATGTCTACCTGGTAACTCGTCAGTTGGCACATCAGGCAAGTTGACGTTCTCCACTTCCATATTGTCTCCTGCACCTTCCTCCAGCGCCATCATCTCGTCAAACTCTTTCTCCACAGCTTCCTCATCTTCGCTTGTGAGCACACCACTGAGAAGTTCATCGATTTCCTGGTCAATACAAACCATTATTGTACTAACTTTATGCCACTGTTATGATAATGAGCCAGTTCAAAAGGGTGCATGATAGTTGTAAATGTTATTTCATCTGGAACTAGAAACCGAGCATACATGATGCTCGAAATAAAATATTTATTATTAAGTGTATGACAATTTGTGTTTTAATTAATTGGTTAACCAATAAATACCAAGCTCCCAAGCCAAAGGCTTTAAAATTAAATTTTATTTAATAAATATGCAAAATAAAAAATAACGTAACAAAAAGATTTACTTTTTCTTTCGACAATTGAAAAACTTTTGTATCAACTTTTTGCTGAAACATTGCTTAACCACAAATTTGGTATCTTAACAACAATGTAGAATATAATATAACAAAACACATGCCTTCCAGTGCATTAAATATGATGTCAAAATAATACAAACTAAAAGTCTACATGAGGCCTCAAAACAAATAGTACACTGTATTTGACATTCAATATTTGCTCAGTGTGAATGTTGAGTTTAGCTCCAGTTCACCTTCCTCTTAGTGAAATGTCTGAAATCTACAAAATAGTACACTGTATTTGACACTCAATATTTGCTCAGTGTGAATGTTGAGTTTAGCTCCAGTTCACCTTCCTCTTAGTGCAGTGTTTAAAATCTGACCCTGTCACAGAATTTACTCTTCTAACCTGGAGTCATATTCGTCTGAAGAGATCCAAAAAATATGTCAATGACTAAGAAGTTCAAAATGAACTCTACATCATTTCAACATCAGAGACCCCTAGACTACAAAATACAATATACAGTGTAATATATAGGTGAAGAGGTATTCACATTGCCTCATCAGGAGCACAATTATGTGGACTACAATGTTTTAGACACAGACTTCATAGTCATGTCTAAGAAATCACAATTATAAAAGGGGAATGTTTTATATGTTAGTTTGTAGTGTAAATTATTCTTTCATGAGAAATTTGTAAAATCAGGTCAGAGAAAACATCAAGTTTTTGTAATGCTTTAGTTTGTAACTTTTAAATTTGCCACTGAGAATACCTAGTGCAAATCATTTGGACTAATATTGGTATTATTTATGGTACCGAAAATAATAACTTATAACTATTAGACATATAATTTGTTTCAACTATTTTGTAATTATTTAATATAGCAACCTTAATATAGATTATATGCGTTCAGTTTTTAGGTTAAGTTTCAAATTGTTTATTTGCCATTTTGAAATATTTAAATCTAATTATATAACTGTCAAATCGAGTGGTAGTGGATTGTTGAGGAGAAACAAATTATAGAACTGCTAGGTGAAATCCATTGGCTGTTTCACAGCAGAAAAAGAAGTTATTTTTTATAGTTAATTCAGATTTTATGAAACTGGACCTTGACCAGAACAATGAAAATTAGAATATCTTAAATAAAATTGAAATACTGTAGAACATAAATAAAGCAATAAAATGTCACTCTAAAAAGAATGTAGTATAAGGCCTCATAAAAGACATAAAGAAATGAACATTTTTGTTATTGGGTACAAATTATTAGCTTTGACTTTATCGTACTACACTTAGTTTGATAAAAGGACAGGTAATCTTTTGACAAAAAAGCAGGTCCGAACTTGTCTTGACTTTTCTGGCTTTCAATACATTGTATAAATTTTCCTAACTTTTGATATTCCTCAAATCTTTATTGAATTGATTCAATTCAATGCAGGGTATATGATTACAAATTAATCAATAAAACACGATTGAATAATTTACCTTTTGTTTGTCCACAGCTTCTCTTGTCTCTTCCAGTATTTTTTCCACATCTTCAACATTCAACATGTCATTCACCTTCTTCAGAGCCTCATTTCCAACCTTTAGTCCATCTAGTACCTGTGAAACACCAAAAAGTCAAATTATGTAATAATGATCTACAGAATCTAAAGAGTTGTGAGAGTAGGAGAGAAAGCGATAATGCTTTAATAAAAACTGTAAGGCGTGGGGAAACACCAACAGAAATAACAGAGGAAAGTTGCTTCTGGAGTATATAATGTCCTGAACTCTAGTGATCGCAAACATGGGTAATGCTTTTCGCACGTAAACGTTTAGAGAGGTGACAGCTATAACCATGACGACGAAGGGTATAGTTAATCGGATACATGGTTGGCTTGTGTCTGACGAGCCTTCCCTCTCCGAGAAAAATAGACTGGGTGTCATACAAGGAAGACCTAAGGGCACAACTAGAATCCAACAGTAATACCAGGAAACGGATTCACACTACAGTACAGCTGACAAATCTGCTGACAGTTTGTGGGTTTCTGAAATTGTGGGTTCATTTAAAGAGTCAGGGCTTTATTCAGGTACTTGGGAGACCTACCATGAGGCTCTTGCACTGTAAAACCACAAGGTTTATACGGCTAAGAGATTACCCTGTAAAAAATATGCACTGACATTGACAACGTGCAGGGTTTTGCAAGGTTTCAGAAGCTATTAGCACAAAATCCCACCTCACTGCTTGGTGTTCTCAAAGACTATCAAGGTAGATATATTACTGAACCAAAGAGAGTTATAAAAATTATGAGTGAGCATCAATGCAAGGACTACGAGGGGCTGTCCTTATGGTGGCATCCTCTCTCCTCTTCTGTGGAACCGAGTTGTGACCTAATTGTGTCTTTGAACAGCAGTGGTGTCTTTGAAGGGGTATGCAGATTACATTGTGACTCTTGTGAGTGGCAAGTTCAACACAACAGTAACGGAACTGACCAATGTTGCTCTGACATGGTGAGAAGAAACTGGTGTGATGGGATGAGCCTTAGTGTCAACCCTACTAAGGTCGCCATGGTTGCCTTTACAAGAAGGCATCAGTTGTGGAGGGTATTGTTGCATTCTTAAGAAGCTCTTCCATTGAGTTAAAGTCCCACATCAAGTATCTGGACGTAATCCTTGATAGCGTCCTGAACTGGGTACCCCATCTGAAAAGGGTTATCGCCAGAGGGAAATGGTTTTTGATGCAATGGAGACGTGTGAAAGATGGGTCTTGAGGACTTAAGCCGAGGCTTTTGTATTGGCTTTATGTATCCGTGGCTAGACCTGCACTGGGGGCTGTTGTCTAACCAAAAGTGGAGGCCAAGATGGTGGTAGCTAGTCTGCCTAGCATCCAAAGGATGCCTTGCTATCATAGGGGCTTTTCCAAGTACGCCGGGCGCAGCTCTAAACAGTTGTCGGAATTTTGACCCCTGGACATTGTCATTCGGGCTATGTCCAGGAGGAGGGCCATCCTGTTTATAGCAGGTAGGACTTTGTTCGGCCTCGTGCTGCAACAGAGGTCACTGCAGAATTAGTGTACTGATTCAGGGGAATTCTCTGCATATGATTCTGATTACACAAAGATTTTCCTTTGACATACCCTTTAGGATTGTTGTATCTTCTGGGGATTGGTTGGAGGGAAGGTTGACCTTCTTTCCTTAAGTAGAACGGTGTCTTCTCAGGTTTTGGGTCTGATTACAGCAGAATATGGTCACCTGAGGTAGCATCTTCACAAAGTCGGCATTCTCTAGGAAGATTGGCTCTGTAGAATGTGTGACGAGCAGGAGGAGACTACTGAAAACCTGCTCTTTGACTGTCCTGCAAAAGCAAGGGAGAGCTACACCATCTTTGGTAGTCTGGACAAGGGTGGCGAATTCCCCCAGGAGACCTGACCGTAAACTAGTTAGCCTCTTGGTACACTTCCGGAGTGCGCAAAAGGTCCTTGAGACTCAAGTGCATGGCAATAGGCTTCCCCTTAGAAGAAGAAGAACCACCAAGTTATCTGACAATGTCTTGAGCTTGTGTAAATAATGAAGCTAATAACACGATCTTATCATTGTGCACGGTTACTTGGCATTGAATAACCAAAGAATACAGTTATGGCTCTCTTATGAGAACTTTGGGTCTCACATCTTGGCTACTGAAAGGAATCACAGATACAGTTTTTCGTATTAGATAGAATTTATGTCTACTGCAATCACTCTATAACAGAATTTCCAGAAGATTTTTCACATTTCGCCGATCTTGGCCCACAGAATCATATGATTAAATTTACATATATTTATAGTATACTATAGTTCATCAGCCAGTCTTAACAAATAAGTTCAATTTCTTATGAAGTTGGAATAATCTTACTAGTTTATTTCTAATATGGATTAGAGTTTACAATACGTTATAAATAGTTTTTGCTACAAACCAATACAATATTGTGAATGAATATTTATACGAATAAGTAGTTTAATTGTTTCCTTGCATACTATTTATAAATTATAAGCCATCTATTCTATGTGAACCTGCTGGTTGTTGTAATATTTGTTGTGTCAATAAAAACTGAATGAGACAATTGACAAATTGACATTACCTGTAATTCAACTTGTGAGAATTCCAGATCATGAATCATCCGTTCCAGGTTTTCCAACTGTCCATCTGTCTTCTCCAGCAGTTGCTCCTGGAATCGCTTTTTGCGAAGCAACAATTTTGCTCGTCTGTCAAAATACAATTTAATATGGAGTGAAAAACGTTAACTAATTGTACCATAATTACAATTAGATCTATCATATATCATTGGGTGGAGTAATAAATACGACTACCCAGGTACAGCAAAACCCATGTTTCACTCAAACCTACATGACCCTATAGATGTCCACTTCACTAACTACAATATGTCAAAATATTGTGGTGCAAGGATAGTCAATAAGTATAGTCTACTGCAGAGGATGACCATTGGAGTTAGTAGGCCTCCGTGAATGTTAAGGCAGTTGGAAGCCTCAAAATAAAAATATGCAACTTTGACTGGTGAGGCTGGAACAGAGCTAGCCTCTTCCATCTTCGATGTGACGTGACTGAGATTATAGTGCCTGTTATCCCTCGTCATGGTCTTGACAGGAAGTGGTCCCAATCCCCAACCTTACTCGTCACAAATATCCTGTCACTCCTGGTCCTTTTAGGACTAAGCGTAATGAGAGGTTTCTCAGTCATAAAGGAACAAAAACTGATTGATCAATAAATATATAGTACAGATGATCTGATACATATTGTATCAATATAATTACATAATATATGATGCAAATTTCAACACATTCTCAGATATATTTCTGGTCCAATATAACATGCTCGGTCTAATTTCAGGTTTGGTAGGAGACCTTTGTGTTTGAGTATGGTAAGGCAGATCCAGGACTTATTGATGATACTGTCTTCCTCTGCTCTTGTTAGTCTGTGTTGTCGACTCTTTGTAATCTTTAGTGAGCAGTGTTGTGTTTATTATTAAAAAATGAATTCAATTTTTGTTTTACAAAAGAAAGTGATTAGATACATGTTTAAATTAAACTATAGAGAATCATGTAAAGAAGTATTTAAAAAAATAACATTTTGACAATTCCTGCTCTTTATATTTTGGAAGTTCTAAAATTTGTAAAAAAGAATCCACTAATATTTACATCATCAATCATAAATCATAATTATAACACCAGATATAGAACTAATTATAAATACCCAATCCATAAACTTACTATGTTAGAAAAGAGTCCCTATTACATGGGAATTAAAATGTTTAATATTATACCTGATGGGATGAAAAAAGAAAATAACTTATTAAGTTTTGTTTCTTCTCTGACTGCAATATTAATAACAGCATGTCCATATAAGATTGAAGATTTTAATTCAGAACTGTTTAAAAAAGCATGAATAAGGCATGATGAAAAGATTTTTTTTTATTTCCTATTGCATGTAATTATATCATATATTTTATTAATAGTAGACTAAGTAGCTTTTAGAAAAATTGACATGTCATACATTACAGGAGCTATGCTCCAACATTATGTAATAATTATATGACAAATAAATGATTGATTGATTGAGTGAGGGCTCAGTAATAGTGAACATACATTGACAGCGATGAAGTGTAAGTGAAAAAAATCTAACCTTGATGACAATAGAAATACGCAATTACAAGAACTCTTGGTCTTCACAAGAACTTGCACTAGAAATATACAATTCTTTAAGCAAATTGATGCCTTAGAGGCCACTTCAGGTGAGAATAATATTATTTAGACCAAACAAAACAAACTCTTGTATTGCTACATGTTTGATCTTGTGCAGTACACAGAGCATCTTCTTCAGTGCTTAATGTGTACCAACACACCCTGAATGCATGATGTAATTTCTTCTCAAAAATGTTAATGAATGTTGTTCAACATAACATTTGAAATACTTAAACTGAACGCCAAACAATTATTTAGGTACACCACCAAACTAATAATGTAAAGGTGTTTGAAAATCATTTATTTTGCCATGAATAATTTAACAGAGTTGCAATCCTTAACATACTATAAAATTGTAAAAGACAAATATTTTATATAAATATTTGAAATTTGGAACCTAATAATTTTTTATGTACTTTTTGACAGTCACATTGAAGTAAAATATAAAGTATTGTAAAATGTAAAGTATATACAGACTGAAGTATTTATTGTTTCCGACTTGTTCCAGTAGAATTGAATGAAAATCAAATTAGTAAAATGAGAGATAATTCTTAGATGGTAATAATTTTCATTCACTTTATAGGGCTAAATTAATGAAAATTAGGTAAAATTTGATGAATTATGCTTACAACTGAGGCTATTGACAAATGACATAAATGCACTGTTGCGGTTTTTTATCCTACCTGTATGAGACAGTCACTTTCTAAATGATAAAAAACAATTTCAATGTAATCGAATCTACTGTTACTTACAATTAAAGAAGTTCGGCGACGGTATTTCATATTGTCAACAGAGAGTTTACCATTTACGTAAGTTCAACACGTAATCACCTAATTTACAATAATCACCTTGGCTATAACCAGAATAAACTTACTCTTTTTTGCCATCTGTGATTAGTTGCTTTGCAAGAACTCTTTCAGCTTGTAGCTTTTTCTCTATGCGTTGTTGGTATTGACGGAGTTTGTCACGTTGGTTTTTGACTTGCTGAAACATTTGAGACTATTATTGGCCTGTGGTATAAAAACTCAGATGGTGTATAAATTAAATTTACTTTTAAGATATAACCTTATTTTATTAGTTCATGTACATATAGGCTTTGTAAACAAAAAGTTCAGGCAGAATTGTTAACAATGCAAATTGTAACTTTTGTCTTACTTTTCTGATAAAAACTAACTTACATTACATTTCCCTCAATGAAAAATTAATGTAAATGGCTTAAATTAAAATCTTTAGACATTTTGGGTTCACTGCGGAGGGCCAGATTCAGGAAATGGATGCTATACAAAATTGTGATATGATGACTATATGTTATTTACCTCATATATACTTGGATTCAGATCGTGCAGTTTGGTTATGCACATTTTTGCACACTGTCAATAATTAATGAATTGAGCCTAGCTTGCAGTAATGCGATAAACAATTCTGGACTAGAGCTTTGAAAGTTACAAATGAAGCTCATTAAAAAATGGAAGATTAAAGTCTTAATTTCAACAGACCAGTTCAAAATGTGTCATAAGTGATTGTGGTCTGCTTTTCGTTAAAATCTTTTGCTTACGTAAACAATGTCGACGTTGTAAATAACTAATGATAACATAAAACAAAATGTAATAAACCTAAGATAAAATATTCATCATCTGATTTATTGAATTCTTTATTTGTTCGTTTTATACAAGTCTAGTACAACTCATGTAACTTAAAAAATCCTTTGTTTCAATATAGAAGTAACATTATAAAACTTTTTTTAGTACTATAACAAAAGCTGAGATTTTTCACATTGGCCAAATGGCAAATATCAAGCACATTGACTATCTTGGTGTATATGTCAACAACAGGTGTTTAAGTTTGTTTATAAAATAAAAATAGTAATAGTATTTGTGAAATATTTTTATACTAAAATACGTTATCCACAAAGGGAGGACTAATCATTACAATAACGTCTGTTAAAAGTGCAGGAATGTTCTTTACAGAACTGTTCAAGTGAAACTACAAGTAAACTGTAAGGTTAACGGCAATGGTTAGATAGGCCATATAGGCTATAATCTGTTCTGCCAGTCTACTCGTAGCTTAAATCAGTGGTTAGATAGGGCTGCCACAGCTCACACTCCTGTCGAGGCATTCGTAACCAGACCTTCTGGAATATTTTATCCATAACGCAAGATGACTATACCTCGATATTGTACTTAAAACTCAGGTAGGCTTAATGGATATAAATTTCATGTCTGATCATGAATGTACATATGTAGCCTACACTTAATTAAGAGCACTGATTGTATTCGTAATGGGGAAGTAAGACCTTAACTAGCTGACATTTTTGAAACAAATACTTGAAAAGGTTTTAATTCCTCTTTTTTTAAACAGATTTAAAAAAAAAATCCCATTTAGATAACTTTAGTTTCATTCTATAGTGATAAATGGCGTTCAAGTATGCAAGTTAGTGTGCCGAATTAGATATGTTATCCATGTTTTGAATGAAATAACAGTTTTTGTTGTTGTTCTTACATCTAAATAGTATCATGCTTTCATCACTGACTCTCACTTTCATGAACTCCTTACAAACATCAAATTGCTATTTTTGGAACCAAATATGGCTCTTAAAAACAATGATAATGTTTCAATGTTTTTGTGTGTTGTTTGTTAATATTTGTGATAATGTGAGTTGTGTTGTACTTCTTGAAAGATGTTTACAGATATAACAATATTTAACTTAATGAAGTTATTGTTATAAAAATTGTTTATAAGATACTAGGAAAATAGATATAAAGGGTAGGAAAGCCTAAATTTTATTAACAACAGAAATTACAATGGAAATGCTACAAGATGAGAATGACGTTTGGGTTTAGCTGAGAAATAATGTAAAGTGGCTAAAGTAAAATGCAACAAAGTTTTTACTTTCTTTTCTTTGATTATATTTGTTAATTTTAGTTTTATTTTAATTATGTTATTGTTAACATAATATAGGTACTGATGATCAGGGGCATTTCGGTTTAGCCTTGATCTGATTCTCACATGATCTGAGCTTGAATTTAGCTTGTTATCCCCTCCCACCCAGAAACCCCGATTCCCTAGATTATTGGACTATTCGACATATAACGTAAAAGTTCAAACATCGATGGCTAGGGGTGTTTCCGTTGTAATTTATGTTATTACAAATTAGGCTCTCCTACCTTTTATATCTATTTCACTAGTATCCCATACATTTACTTTCTTATTTAAAGTTGAAATTTTGACAAAAAGTGTGAAGTGGCTAAAGTAAATAATTACCGTTATTTCATATTATAGTATAGTTCAGCTACGATTTCATATCTAAAAAGATTCATAGTGTAACAATACAGATAAAAAGTGTTTCTTAAGCTATTGATGAATATAGTATGTATTAAAAAGTACAGTATATTAATCACACAAAGCGGTGTAAAAATTGCTTTTATTAATTTAACTTTTACTATTTTGAAGAATAAATGTGTCCGACAGTTTTTGATACAAATAATGTATGCTCATCACCATTATATGACAATACATTCTTGATGTATATTCTACGCTCATTACTAAAAACACACAAATAATGTTAGTGAGTTTAAATTGATTTTAAACAATATTCCTTGTTAAAATATATAGTAAATTAAATACTGATAGTAATGAACTACTGGTAAATAACTGTAATTAGAATGGTTTTGGGTAATTCTAAGCAATATATGGGTCAACCTCGATTTTTCTCATATTACAATATAATGTTCCAATAGTCAATTAGAAAAGGAAATGACTAGAATTTCTTGCTGGAAAGCAGTTATAGGGAGCAGGCAACTGCGAGAATTACCTATTAGTGATCAGGGGCATTGACGTGATCTGGGCTTCAAATTTGGAACTACTCGAGTTAATTTTTTTTTCTAAAAGAGCAAGCAGCGCGAAGCGCTGCGCAGCGGGCAAGCATCGTGCGTGATCTTCGTCTATACTGAATTGATTCAGGCCAAAGGAATGACACAGATTACTTTACCAGATTTTTATGGAGATTTTGTATTGGGCGGATTATATTGGTTTACTTTGCTTTCCAGCATGTAATTATGTGTTTAAAATTGTTTTACATACATTATATTGTAATATGTAATAACAATTTATCAAAAATTTTTAATAAAAAAAAAGGATCACGCACGATGCCTGCCCGCTGCGCAGCGCTTCGCGCTGCTTGCTCTTTTAGAAAAAAAATTAACTCGAGTAGTTCCAAATTTGAAGCCCAGATCACGTCAGTGCCCCTGATCACTAATAGGTAACTCTAAGCAATATATGACCGTCTGGCAGTTGCCTGCTCCCTATAACTGCTTTCCGGCAAGAAATTCTAGTCATTTCCTTCTCTAATTGACTATTGGAACAATATATTGTAATATGAGAAAAATCGAGGTTGACCCATATATTGCTTAGAATTACCTGGTTTTGTATTCAATAGTATAGGTAGCCTATTTTAAAAATCAATAATTTGATTCGCTGACTCGATTGTGGGGCAGATTTTATATATCAAATAACAGAACTATCAATCGATAGCAACATATCTAAAATACTAAATTAAAGTCTTGTGTTTTAAATTAACAGAAATAGGCTAGAGTTTAAACAATTACATAATGTCATAAATAATAAAGGAACCATAAGCATTAATCAAACGATAAAATTAAGACAGGTGAGGGGAAAAATATAATTTAAATAATAAAGGAAATGTAAAACATAACAAACATCTTGAAACAGAGAAAGACAGTGCCATAAATCATCTTTAGTGTTCTTTTGTTTAGTTTTCTAAAGTTAACTATCTTTTTTATTAAAAAGAAGTTAGGCCTACTTATAGTAAAACAAATTGTTTTTAGAATATGATAAATATTAATGTGCATACAGTTGGTACAGACAATTTAGTTATTATTCAAATTAATTACTACTATTGGTTGATTATGTCGATGTGTATAATAATTAAACATCGTGTGATAATTTCAACATAAAAACTGGGTCCGCTTATCGTACTCTACCTCGATTGTGTGGTTTCCGCTTATTATACTGCAGGCATTCAATATTTAATTCAATTGTTTTGGTGACCTAGGCCCTAATACATAACTGCAGCTGGGTATAAGATAAAGAATTATTAAGTAAAAAGTGCTTATTAAAAAGATAATGCAAATAAGTATAATCTAGGCCTACACCTAAAAACATTTAAAACATAACCTAGAAGCATAATTCTGACATTTCAACTAAACAACCTATATACTTAAATCAGAAATAAAAAAAAAAAATATTATGCTACATACATCTAGCAGAAAATTAACAAGAAACTACATTTACTAACACATTTATTTTAACAAGATGGAATAACTTTTTACCAGTACAGCCTTGTCATGATTCGTTACTTTTGACACTTTCTTCTTTCCGAAAATATTACCCATTATCACAATATATCATGCTATAATACAAACCAATATACGTAGAAAAAGTGCGTTTTAAGGTAATTAAACATGAAAAACTATATTTATGTGATATCAAACTAGCCCAATAAACACAATTTGAGGTTATTATTGTTATAATTTTTCTAGTTTGCAAAATTCAAAAATTTCTGTTTTATCTATGCAACCTTAAAGTTGTTGAACAGTGTCTTTGACTTTCCAGAGAACTGATACATGATCTAAAACAGTGGTTATTTTGTAATTATTATGTGATCAACTGATCCACACAAAATCAGCCGTATTTGGATATTTTCTGCCGCGCTCTCTCTGAATAATATTATTAACGTACTACTTTTTTTACAAATAAAGTAAATATGCCATTCAATGATTGAATAGTAGCATATTTCTTAACAAATAAATACAAATAA